>NW_026974941.1:300000-420169 GCF_030014295.1 Loxodonta africana | reverse complement strand
CAGTTGCTCGATTCTGCTCCTCTGACTTCGTAATGAGTTGTCTAATTCCGTACTTTTACTGTTAATCTTTTGGATTTCTGAATGCTGTCTCTCTATGGATTCTTGCAGCTTATTAATTTTTCCACTATATTCTTGAATAATCTTTTTGATTTCTTCAACTGCTTTATCAGTGTGTTCCTTGGCTTTTTCTGTGGATTGCCTTATTTCATTTCTGAGGTCATCCCTGAAGTCTTGAAAGCATTCTGTAAATCAGTTTTTTGTATTTTGCATCTGGCAATTCCAGGATTGTATCTTCATTTGGGAAAGATTTTGATTGTTTAATTTGGGGGAATTGTAGAAGCAATCATGGTCTGCTTCTTTATGTGGTTTGATTTTGACTGTTTTCTCTGAACCATCTGTATAAGTTGTAATGATTTATTTTATATTTGCTCACTGAGTCTTATCTTGTTTTGTTTTCTTTCAATATATGTAGATGGGCTACTAGATTGCGCTGTCTTGATTGTTGTAGCCCTTGAATCACTTATGTCCTATTACCAGCTGGTTTGGGCTGTTACCAGATATATAAGCCTAAGAGTCCCTTCCTTTAAAAAAAAAAAATTCTTGAGTAGAATCTGATTTTAGATCCCCAAGTATGTGGTGTAGACTGTCACCTATTCACTTAGAGGAGCAGTGGTGATAGTTGTGTGCACCTGTTTCTAGTAGCAGCAGGAGGTCACATTCCAGGAGGGGGAGGATGCTGACAGGCTTCCCCCAAGTGCCAGTGAGGTAGGTGTGTCTCTATTCCTAAAGCACTTCTGTGGGTGGGCTCTGCAACTGTACCTTAGGCACCCAATGCATGTGCTTGTACAGATTGGTAGGTGTCACTATCCTCAGAACCCAATAGCAGGAGGTTAGGTTGTTTGGGTGGAGCTTCAGCCCTCAGTTCCCTGTTGTGGGGCAGTGAGTGCTCTTTTTACAGGAAGAGATATCAGACTTGGAGAACCCGTCTTTCCAGTGATCCGCTAAAACAATTACAGCCAGATCCCTATCAGAATTGCCTTTGCATTCTAATAGCCACCTTATTCCCTGTAGGGATGAAAGCCCAAGACTGTGGATCTCATATGCTTGGCTGGAGCTGGTCTGTATTTTTAGTCCAATTTCGGGAAGTCAGGGAAGGATTTTTGGTCCCTGGGCTTTTTGTAGCTGCTTCTCTCAGGACAGGAGAATGGGTTAGGAAAAGACAATTAAAAAACAAACAAACTGCAGAGCACTTCAATCTCTGGCCCAGGAAATTCCAATGTTAATGAAGCTGCCTGGGAAGGGAGGGGAGGGATCAGATAGATAGGAGAGAGTGGCACCCAGGAATATAGACAAAGTTACTTATCTTGCTTGGTGATGACTGTTTTATCTGAGATTCCCGGGGCGTGTAGCCTGTGTGTGCTGGCTGGGTGGAGATTGCCCCCGAGGGTCAGGCCCACGTCCTGTGCTTGTGCTGTCTCAGAAGCAGTGGTCAGCTCCTCAGCTTCCAGTCCAAAGCCCAGCACCAAGGTTCCCTGGCTGGGATGCTGCAGTCCAGGCTCCGAAACCAGTTGCTGCCTCCCGGTGACTTCTCCTTCTGTCAGCCGTGTTTTTGCGTTGCCTGCATGCTCTGGCTGGGCTTCTCCTGAGGTCACTTCAGGGTACTAGGGCTGCATGCCGTGTTTGCACCATCTCAGGATGCCATGCTCAGCTCCCCCGCGCCCAATCCAAAGCCCGGCGCCAAGGTTTTCTGACTGGGACGCTGTCTCCAGGCTCTGAAAACAGTCGCTGATTCCCCGTGATTGCTCGTTCTCTCGTTAGCCACGTCAGTGTGCAGCCTGCTTGCACTTGCTGAGTCTCTACGGAGGTTACCAAAGGGGGCTGGGGGTTAGGGCTGTGTCCCGTGCCTGCCCTGCCTCAGCAAGCCGCAATCAGCCCTGCCACTCAGCACCAGGGAACTGGGAGGGCTCAAGGCTGTGGTGCCAGTCGCTGGCTTCAGAGGCAGTTGCTGCTTCAGGATGCAGCTTTTCGCTCACCTGTCACTCAGGTCAACTCTTTAGATCTGTGTTTGATGGTCAGGGTTCGTAGATTGTCATGTATGTGATCGATTCATTTGTTTTTCCGAGTCTTTGTTGCAAGAGGGATCCGAGGTAGCTTCTACCTAGTCAGCCATTTTGGCCCCGCCTTTGGAGTTTTTTTTTAATCTTGATTTATTTTTGTGATTTCCCTGTGTGGGTTGACTTCTGATTGTTCTGCCCAGTAATCTAGTTTTGGGTCGATACCTGATATTATCGATTTTCTAACGAAAGAACTCCCTTTAGTATTTCTTTTAGTTTTGGTTTGGTTTTTATGAATCCCTAAACTTCTGTTTATCTGGAAATGTCCAAATTTCACCTTCATATGTGAAAGATGATTTTGCTGGATATATGGTTCTTGGCTGGCAGTTTTTTTCCTTCACTGTTTTATATAAGTCATCCCATTGCCTTCTTGCCTGCATGGTTTCTGCCGAGGAGTCTGAGCTTATTCTTATTGGCTCTCCTTTGTAGGTCAGTTTTTATTTATTCTTACCTGCTCTTAAAATTCTCTCTTTATCTTTGGTTTTGGCAGGTTCGATTATGATATGTCTTGGTGATTGTCTTTTAACACCCACCTTATGTGGAGTTCGATGAGCATCTTGGATAGATATCTTCTCATCTTTCACGATATCAGGGAAGTTTTCTACCAACAAATCTTCAACAGTTCTCTCTGTATTATCTGTTATCCCTCACTCTTCTGGTACTCCAGTCACTCATAGGTCATTTCTCTTCACAGAGTCCCACATGATTCTTAAATTTTCTGTGTTTTTATAATTTTTTTATCTGATTTTCCTTCAGATATATTAGTGCCATGTGCTTTATCTTCAAGTTCAGAAATTCTACCTTCCACTTGCTCAAATCTGCTTCTCTGACTTTCTATGGAGTTGCCTAGTTCTGTAATTTTATTGTTAATCTTCTGAGTTTCTGATTGCTGTCTGTCTATGGATTTTTCCAGTATATTAAATGTTTCATTATGTTCCTGAATAACCTTTTTAATTTCTTCAATTGCTTTATCTGTGTGTTCCTTGGCTTGTTCTGCATATTGCCTCATTTCCTTCCTGATGTCTTGAAGTGTTCTGTATACTAATCTTTTGTACTCTGTCTCTGGTAATTCCAGGAAGGCACTTTCATCTAGAAGATCCCTTGATCCTTTGTTTCGAGAGCCTGTTGAGATGATCATGGTCTGTTTCTTATGTGACTTGATATTGACTGTTGTCTCTGAGTCATCTATAAGTAATCGTATTAGCTTATTTTATGTTTGCTTACTGTGTCATAGTTTCTTGCTTTGTTTTGTCTTGATATGCCCAAGTGGATTGCTTGAGTGAGCTAGCTTGATTATTTCACAATTGGAGCTCTCATGTCCCTTCCCCAGACAGCTAGAGCTCTTATCAAATATATCAGCCTAAGAGTTCATTCACTTTTCTTATATGAATTTAGCTCATGTGTCCAGGTAGCTGATCATCAAGTGTGTCGTACAGGCTCTGTCCTACAGTCTTAGAGGGGCAAGGGTGTTTGGTTTCAGTACAGCTATCTGGTTGCAGCAGGGGTTCACACTCTGAACAAGGCAGGGGGCTGAGAATTGTCCCACACATGTCTCTTAGGAAAGTGTGTCCCTGTTCCCTAGAATGTACAGGTTGGTGGGTTCTGCAGACAGATCATGGGCACCCGATGTTTTTGGTTGTAAGGACTGGGAGGTACCAGTTTTCATTGGACCTCTGTCACAGGTGGCTGGGTGACCTGAGAGGAGCTACCAGTCCTTAGACCCCTGATGTGGGTAGGTGAGGACACTGTTAGGCAAAGCAATGTCAAACATCAAACACCCACCTGTCTGCAGCACAGCTGAAACTGTTGAAATCTGCCAACAAGGGCCTATTCTCCTGAAACAGGCCCATACAGGTCTATGCGTAGGGGAAAAGTACTCAAAGTCCATGGACCATTTATGCCTGAACAGGAGCCACTTCTGTCTTGATCTCCCTCTGGTTAGTGGAGCTGGCAAACTTTCTTTTCCCCCAGTTGCAAGTTTATTCCTTCTCTAAGGCTGGGAGGATGGGTGTAGGTGCTCAGCAGGGTGAATCTCAGGCTGAGGGGAGGCAGCTGCTGAAGCCAGCTTAAGAGCGGGGGAGGGGGGTAGGGGACAGTTGTGGGGGGTGGGGAAAAATATATCCAAATACTTAGCTTTTGCCAAGAGCACCCTTCTTTGGTTCCAGAGCTGTGAGTAGGCTGTGCGGCTGACTGCTTCTCCCTGATGAAACTGCAGCTGAAAGCTAGTACCAGCCCACCACCTACGCTCCCAGGAATGGTGCCTGAGGGCTCCTGGAGATTCAGATCCGGTAACTCCTCTCTGCTCCTGAACTTCTTTTTCTCTGCCTACACCTCAGTTCATTTCCTAACCTTGCCTTTGATGTTCAGGGCTCCTAGCTTGTCATAAATATATTCGTTTCACTTGTTTTTTTGTGTCTTTGTTGTAAGAGGGCTCACTGAAAGTGTCTGTCTCTTCTTCCGTCTTGGCCTCACCTCCTTGGTACTGTTCTTGACAGTGCACATTGAAGTTTGTAAACATAAACAACAATGCAATGGTATTTGTTATCACGTGATAGTAAAGATGGAACCAATAATTCCCAAATGCTGTCAGGTGGATATTTGTATTTTTTTTTAATTATACTTTAGATGAAAATTTATGGAGCAAATCAGTTTCTCATTAAGCACTTAACACACATATTGTTTTGTAATATTGGTTGCCAACCCCACTGCATGTAAACACTCTCCCCTTCCTACCTTGGGTTCCCCATTATCAGCTTTCTTTCCCCTCCTTCCTTCTAGTCGGTGCCTCTGGGTTGGTGTGCCCATTTAGCCTTTTTTTTTTTTTTTTTATGGGCTTGTCTGGCATTTGGCTGAGAGGTGAAACTCACAAGCAACTTCAGTACTCTCCAAGTTTCTCTAGTCTCTGCCAGACTGGTAAATCTGGACTTTTTTGTGAGTTACAGTTTTTTCTACTTTTCTCTCCAGCTCTGTCCAGGAGATTTTATTGTGATCCTTATCAGAGAGTCAGTGGTGGTAGCCGGATACCATCTAGTCGTCCTGGACTGAGTCTGGTAGAGGCTGTGCTAGTGGTGGTCCATTAGTTTCCACGTCCTTTTCTGAATCAGCTTGAATTTCTTACAGTTTCTTGTCGATGTACTGCTGCAACCGTTTTTGAATTATCTTTAGAATAATTTTACTTGAGTAAAATTTTAAGGAGGCATATTTATTTATTTATTTTTTAATTGTGTTTAAGGGAAAGTTTACACTTCAAGTCAGTTTCTCATACAAAAACTTATACATACGTTGTTATGTGACCCTACTTTCCCTCCTTACAATGTGACGGCACACTTTTTCTCTTTACCCTGTATTTCCCAGATCCATTCAACCAGCTCCAGTCCCCCTCTGCTTTCTCATTGCCTCTCCAGACAGGAGCTGACCTCATAGTCTCATGTGTCTTCTTGAGCTAAGAAGAACACTCCTCAAGAACATCATTTTATGTCTTTGACTTAAGAGCTGGCTTCGAGAATGGTATTAGTTTGGGCTAATAGAAAGTCTGAGGGCCAAGACCTCTGGGGTCCCTCCAGTTGCAGTCAGACATTTAAGTCTGGTCTTTTTACTAGAATTTGAGGTCTGCATCCCACTTTTCTCCTGACCCACCAGGGATTCTCTGTCGTGTTCCCTGTCAGGGCAGTCATTTGTGGTAGTCGGGCACCATCTGGTTCTTCTGGTCTCAGGCTGACAGAGTCTCTGGTTTATGTGGCCCTTTCTGTCTCTCAGGCTAATATTTTCCTTGTATCTTTTGTGTTCTTCATTCTCCTTTGCCTCAGGTGGGCTGAGACCAATTGATGCATTTTAGATGGCTGCTTGCTAGGTTTTAAGACCCAGATGCCACACACCAAAGTGGGATGCAGAACATTTTCTTAATATGCTGTAATGCCAATTGACCTAAATGTACCCAATAACCATGGTCCCCAGACCTCCACTCCTGCTACACCATTCCTAGAAGTGTTTGATTGTATTACAGAAATTTCTTAGCTTTTTGATTAGTACAATTGTGCTGACTCCCCCTGTATTGTGTGTTGTCCTTCTCTTCACCTAAAATATTTCTTTTCTATTATCTAATTAGTGAATACCCCTTTCCCTGCCTCCTTACCCTATGCTTAAACCTCTTTTTGAGTTCTTATAGTGGTCTTATACAATACTTGTCCCTTTGCGATTAATTTCACTCAGCATGTTATGAGATGTTTCACTGATTCATCGCTGTTCTTTATCGATGTGTAATATTCCATTGTGTGAATTTACCATAATCTGTTTATCCATTCATCTGTTGAGGGGCACCTTGGTTGCTTCCATTTTTTGCTGTTGTAAACAGTGCTGTAATGAACATGGGTGGTCATATGTCTATTCCTCTGAGGGCTCTTATTTCTCTAGGACTTATTCCAAGAAGTGGGATTGCTGGATAATATGGTAGTTCTATTTCTAGCTTTTTAAGGAAGCACCAAATCGATTTCCAAAGTGGTTGTGCCATTTGACATTCACACCAGCAGTGTTTAAATGTTCCAGTCTCTCCACAACCACTCCAACATTTATTACTATTTGTGGTTTGTGATTAATGCCAGCCTTGTTGGGGTGAGATGGTATCATCTCATTGTAGTTTTGATTTGCATTTCTCTAATGATTAATGATTTTGAACATTTCCTCATGTTTCTGTTAGCTGCCTGAATGTCTTCTTTGGTGAAGCACCTGTTCTTATTCTTTATCCATTTTTTAATTGGGTTATGTGTCTTTTTGTTGTTGAGATTTTGCAGTATCTTGTAGATTTTAGAGATCAGACGCTGATTGGATGTGCCATTGCCAAACTATTTTTCCCAGACCGTTTTACTCTTTTGGTGAAGTCTTTGGATGAGCATAAGTGATTAAATTTTAGGAACTCCCAGTCATCTAGTTTCCCTACTGCTGTTTGTGCATGGTTAGTAATGTTTTCTATACTGTTTATGCCATGTGTTAGAGCTCCTAGAATTGTCCCTATTTTTTCTTCAGTGATCTTTATCATTGCAAATTTTATAATTAGGTATTTTAAAATTTTGAGTTAGTTTTTGTGCATGGTGTGTGGTATGGGTTTGTTTCATTTTTTTGTAGATGGATATCCAGTTATGCCAGCACCATTTGTTAAAGAGACTGTCTTTTCCCCATTTAACAGACTTTGGCCCTTTGTCAAATATCAGCTCCTCATAGGTGGATGAATTTATGTCTGGATTCTCTATTCTGTTCTTTTGCTCTATGTGTCTGTTGTTGCACCAGTACCAGGCTGTTTTGACTACTGTGGCCATATAATAAGTTCTAAAATCAGGAAATGTGAGGGCTCACACTTTGTTCTTCTTTTTCAGTAATGCTTCATTATCGGGGGCCTCTTCCCTTTCCATATGAAGTTGGTTATTTGTTTCTCCATCTCGTTAAAAAATGCCATTTCCCAGTGTCAGTTAATTGGGGAAAAGATAGTCTTTTTAACAAATGGTGCTGGCATAGCAGGATACCCATTTGCAAAAAAATGAAACAGGACCCATACCTCACACCATGCACAAAAACTAACTCCAAGTGGATCAAAGACCTAAACATAAAGACTAAAACGATAAAGATCATGGAAGAAAAAATAGGGACAACCTTAGAAGCCCTAATACAAGGCATAAACAGAATACAAAACATTACCAAAAACGACGAAGAGAAACCAGATAACTGGGAGCTCCTAAAAATCAAACACCTATGCTCATCTGAAGACTTCACCAAGACAGTAAAGAGACCACCTACAGATTGGGAAAATTTTTTCAGCTATGACATCTCCGAACAGCACCTGATCTCTAAAATTTATATGATTCTGTTAAAAATCAACCACAAAAAGACAAAAAACCCAATCAAAAAATGGGCAAAGGATATGAACACACACTTCACTAAAGAAGATATTCAGGCAGCTAACAGATACATGAGAAAATGCTCTCGATCATTAGCCATTAGAGAAATGCAAATTAAAACTACGATGAGATTCCATCTCACTCCAACAAGGCTGGCATTAATCCAAAAAACACAAAAGAATAAATGTTGGAGAGGCTGCGGAGAGATTGGAACTCTTATACACTGCTGGTGAGAATGTAAAATGGTAAAACCACTTTGGAAATCTATCTGGCGTTTTCTTAAAAAGTTAGAAATAGAACTACCATACAACCCAGAAATCCCACTCCTCGGAATATACCCTAGAGAAATAAGAGCCTTCACACAAAGAGATCTATGCACACCCATGTTTATTGCAGCTCTGTTTACAATAGCAAAAAGCTGGAAGCAACCAAGGTGTTCATCAACGGATGAATGGTTAAATAAATTGTGGTATATTCACACAATGGAATACTACGCATCGATAAAGAACAGTGACGAATCTGTAAAACATTTCATAACATGCAGGAACCTGGAAGGCATTATGCTGAGTGAAATTAGTCAGAGGCAAAAGGACAAATATTGTATAAGACCACTATTATAAGATCTTGAGAAATAGTATAAACTGAGAAGAACACATTCTTTTGTGGTTAAGACTGGGGGGTGGAGGGAGGGTGGGAGAGGGTTATTTACTGATTAGTTAGTAGATAAGGACTACTTTAGGTGAAGGGAAGGGCAATACTCAGTACACGGAAGATCACCTCAACTGGACTGGACCAAAAGCAGAGAAGTTTCCGGGATAAACTGAATGCTTCAAAGGTCAGCAGAGCAAGGGCAGGGGTTTGGGGACTGTGGCTTAAGGGGACTTCTAAGTCAATTGGCAAAATAAATTCTATTATGAAAACATTCTGCATCCCACTTTGAAGTGTGGCATCTGGGGTCTCATCAATTGGTCTCAACCCACCTGGATCAAAGGAGAATGAAGAACACCAAGGTCACACGATAACTATGAGCCCAAGAGACAGAAAGGGCCAAATGAACCAGAGACTTACATCATCCTGAGACCAGAAGAACTAGATGGTGCCCAGCCACAACCGATGACTGCCCTGACAGGGAGCACAACAGAGAATCCCTAAGGGAGCAGGAGAACAGTGGGATGCAGACCCCAAATTCTCATAAAAAGGCCAGACTTAATGGTCTGACTGAGACTAGAAGAATCCCGGCGGTCACGGTCCCCAAACCTTCTGTTGTCCCAGGACAGGAACCATTCCCGAAGACAACTCATCAGACATGGAAGGGACTGGACAATGGATTGGAGAGAGATGCTTATGAAGAGTGAGCTATTTATATCAGGTGGACACTTGAGACTGTGTTGGCATCTCCTGTCTGGAGGGGAGATGGGAGGGTAGAGAGGGTTAGAAACTGGCAAAAGAGTCACAAAAGGAGAGACTGGAGGGAGGGAGCGGGCTGGCTCATTGGGGAGAGAGTAAATGGGAGTATGTAGTAAGGTGTATATAGGCTTATGTGCGACAGACTGACTTGATTTGTAAACTTTCACTTAAAGTACAATAAAAATTATTTTAAAAAAATGCCATTAGAATTTTGATTGGGATTACACTGTATTTGTAGATGGCTTTGGGGAGAATAGACATTTTCACAAAGTTGAGCCTTCCTATTCATGAGCAAGGTGTGTTTTCCTGCTTACTTAGGTCTCTTTTGTTCTCTTGCAGTAGTGCCTTGTAGTTTTCTTTGTATAGGTCTTTTATGTCTCTGCTTAGATTTCTTCCTAAGTATTTTATTTTCTTGGGAGCTATCGTAAATGCTATTGTTTTGGTGATTTTCTCTTAGATTTTCTATTTGTTGGTATAGAGGAATCCAAATGATTTTTATATGTTTATCTTGTATCCTGATACTTTCCTGAAATCTTACATTAGTTCCAGCAGTTTTCTGTGTGGAAGATAATTTCATCTGCAAATAGAGATACTTTTACTTCTTCCTTACCAATTTGGATACCCTTTATTTCTTTTTCTAACCTGATTTCTCTGGCTATGACCACCAACACAATGTTGAATAAGAGTGGCGATAAGAGCATCCTTGTATGGCTCCCATTCTCAAAGGGAATGATTTCAGACTCTCTCCACTTAGGATGATGTTAGCTGTTGGCTTTGTATAAATGCCCTTTATTATGATGAGGAATTTCCCTTCTGCTGCTATTCTGCTGAGAATTTTTATCACGAAGGGGTGATGGACTTTGTCAAATTCTTTTTCTGTGGCAATTGATAGGATCATGTGTTTCTTGCCTTTTTTTATGTGGTGGATTACACTGATTGTTTTTCTAATGTTGAACCATCCCTTCACACTGGGTATGAATCCCACTTGGTCATAGTTAGTTACATTTTTTATATGTTCTTGAATACTATTGGCTAGAAATTAGTTGAGGTTTTTTGCGTCTAAGTTCATGAGGGATATTAGTCTGTAATTTTCTTTTTTTGTGCTGTCTTTATCTGTTTTTGGTATCAGGTTTATGCTGGCTTCATAGAATGAGGTCGAAAGTATTCCATCCTTTTCTATGCTTTGAAATACCATTAGTAGTAGTGGTGTTAACTGTTCTCTGAAAATTTGGTAGAATTTTGCAGTGAAGCCATCAGGGCCAAGGCTTTTTTGTTGTTGTTGGAAATTTTTTAATTACCTTTTCTATCTCTTGTTATAGATTTATTTAGCTGTTCTACTTGTATTTTAGTTTAGGTAGGTAGTGTGTTTCTGGAAATTTGTCCGTTTCCTCTAGGTTTTCAAATTTGTTAGCATACAGTTTTTCATAGTAGTCTAATTGTTTTAATTTCATTTTGGTCTGTTGTGATACTACCCATCTCACTTCTTAATCAGATCATTTGCTTTCTCTCCTGTTTCTCTTTGTCAGTTTGGCCAATGATTTATTGATTTTTTTTTTTTCAAAGAACCAGTTCTGGTCTTGTTAACTCTTTTGATTTTTTCTCTATTTCATTTAATTCTGCTCTAATTTTTATTATCTGCTTTCTTCTTGCATCAGAGGGTTTCTTTTGCTATTCTCTTTCTGCTTGTTCTAGTTCTTGGGTTATTTCTTTGATTTTGGCCCTTTCTTATTTGGGGATTGTGCATTTATTGCTATAAATTGACCTCTGAGCACTGCTTTTGCTGTGTCTCAAAGGTTTTGGTAGGATATGTTTTCATTCTCATTTGATTCTATGAATTTCTTTATTTTTTCCTTAATTTCTTCTATACCCAATAGTTTTTGAGCACAGTGTTGTTCATTTTCTACGTGTTTGAGTTTTTTTTCCCTTGCTTTTTATGTTATCAATTTCTACTTTTATGGCTTTATGGTCAATAAAGATGCTTCGTGAAATTTTGGATTCTATTAAGGCTTATTTTACGATCTAATATGTGGTCTATTTTGGAGAATGTTCCATGTGTGCTGGAAAAGAGAGTGTATTTGGCTGTTGTTGGGTGGAGTGTTCTATATCTGTCTATGAGTTCAAGTTGTTTGGTTGTGGCATTTACATCTTCTGTGGCATTATAAAGCTTCTTTCTGGATGTTCTGTTCTTCACTGGGAGTGGTATGTTGACATCTACTACTATGATAGTGGAGCTGTCTATCTGTCTATTCAATGCTGGTAGAGTTTTTTTTATGTATTTTGGAGCCCTACCATTGGGTGCATAAACGTTTATTATGGTTATGTCCTCCTGATTTATTGACCCTTTCATCATTATATAGTGTCCTTCTTTGTCTTTTGTGGTGAATTTAACTTTAAAGTCTATTTTGTCAGAAATTAATATTGCCATTCCTGCTCTTTTTTGACCGTTTTTTGCTTGGTGTGTTTTTTTTGAGTTTTACTTTGATTGTGTCTTTAAATCTAAGGTGTGTCTCTTGTAGACAGCATTTAGACAGATCATGTTTCTTAAATCCATTCTGCCACTCTCTGTCTCTTTAGTGGTGTATTTAGCCCATTTGCATTCAGCACAGTTATGGATAGGTATGAGTTTAGTGCTTTCATTTTGATGTCTTTTTTGTATGTGTTATTGATTGTTCCTTTGTTCCACTTAATTTTCTGTGCTGAGTTGTTTTCCTTTGTATATTTACTTTTCCTCTTTTTCATTGTTGTTGATTTTGTATTTGCTTGGTCTTTATGTTTTTCCTGCTTTTGTATTTTGATGTTTAGGATTGTTAGCTTCCTTTGTGGTTATCTGAATATTTATCCCTATTTTTGTAACTTTAAACCAATCTTCTATTTCTTTAGGTCACTTTGACTTCCTCTACATATGAAAGGTCTACAACTACATTTTTTAGTCCCTCTTTTTTGTATTGATGTTACCATTTTTTACATAATGAAGTCTCTGTTTTCCTGTTTTGAGAATTTTAGCTTTGATTTATTTTTTTGATTTACTTATGTGGGTTGATTTGTGGTTGCTCTGTCCTGTGTTCTAGTCTTGTGTTGTTATCTGATGTTACTGACTTTCTAATCAGAGGGCTCTCTTTAGTATTTCTTATAATTTTGGTTTGGTTTTTGCAAATTTCTTAAACTTCTGTTTGTCTGGAAATGTCCTAATTTTGCCATCATATTTGAGAGACACTTTTGCTGGATATATAATTCATGGCTGGCAACTTTTTTTTCCCCTTTAAGGCTTTATGTATGTCATTCCATTGCCTTCTTCCCTGCATGGTTTCTGCTGAATAGTCCAAGCTGAGTCTTATTGATTCTTCTTTGTAGGTTTTTATTTATCTCTAGAACTCTTTAAATTCTCTTAATTTTTATTTTTGGCAAGTTTGATTATAATATGTCTTGGTGAGTTTTTTAGCACTCTTAAAATTCTCTTAGTTTTTATTTTTGGCAAGTTTGATTCTAATATGTCTGGGTGAGTTTCTTTTGGGATCCACCTTCTTTTAGGTTTGATAAACATCTTGGATAGATATCTTCTCATCTTTCACAATATCAGGGAAGTTTTCTGCCAACAAATCTTTAACAATTCTCTCTGTATTTTCTGTTTTCTTTCCCTTTTCTGGTACTCCAATTACTCATGGATTATTCCTCTGGATAGAGTCTCACATAATTCTTAGGGTTTCTTCATTTTTAAAAAATTCTATTATCTGTTTTTTTCCTCAAATATATTGTGCCAAGTACTTTATTTTCAATCTCACTAATTCTGACTTCCATTGCCTCAATTCTGCTCTTATGAGTTTCTACTGAGTTGTCTAATTCTGAAATTTTATTGTTAATCTTCTGAATTTCTTTTTGCTATGGATTCTTGCAGCCTATTCAATTTTTCATTACGCTTTTGTCTAATCTTCTTAAAGTTCCTTTAATTCTTTGTGCACTCCTTGGTTTATTCTGTATTTTGCCTGATCTCCTTCCTGATCTCTTGAAGAGTTCTGTATATTACATTTTTGTATTCTACTTCCAGTAATTCCAGGAAGTTACCTTCATCTAGATGATTTCTTGATTCTTTGCTTTGGAAGCTTGCTGAGGCCATCGTGGTCTGCCTTTTTATGTGATTTGATACTGATTGTTTTCTCTGAGCCATCAGTATGTTATTGTATTTATTTTTTGTTTGCTTACTGTGTCCTAGCTTCTTGTTTTGTTTTGATATGCCCAAATAGACTGCTCAAGTGAGCTAGCTTGATCAAAACCCAGTGCCACCAAGTTGATTCTGACTCATAGCTTATTGTGCCTTTGAAGCTCTAAAATCCTGTCACCAGGTGTTTAGAGCTGATACTAGGTATAAGAGCCCAGGGGCACTTTCACATTTCTTGGATGAATTCAGCCCAGGTGTCACCAAGTGTGTGGTGCAGGTTCTCACCTACAGTCCTAGACAAGCAGAGGTGATTGCTGTAGGCACAGGTATCTGGGTGGAGTAGGGAGTCAGGTGCTGAGCAAGGCAAAGGGCTGACAACTATCCCTGAGTGTCTCTGAGGAAAGCATTTCCCTGTTCTCTACAGTGTGTAGTGAGTGGGTTTTGAATCCAGACTATAGGCACCCAATGCTGTTGGCTGTAAGGACTGGGAGGCACCACTTATTCGTGGACCTCTGTCATGGGTGGCTAGGTGTCCTGGGTGAAGCCATCAGTCCTCAGGCCCCTGAAGTGGGTAGGTAAGGGTCCTGCTTATTAGGCAGAGCAGTATCATATGACACAAACTTGCTTCCCTGTCGTTTAGCTGAGACAGTTGAAGTTAGACTTTAGACTTATACCCTGTTTTACTGTGCTAATGTGTTTTACCCTGTTGAAATGAACCCGCGCAAGTCTATGCATGGGTGAAAGGCATTCAAAATCCTTGGACCCCTTATGTGTGTCCCTAGGAAAAGGAGCTGTTTCTGCTCTGATTTTCTGGCTTAGGGGAGCCAGCATTTTTTTTTCCTATTCGTTAATTTGTTCCCTCTCCAAGGCTGAGAGAATGCCACAGGGCAAGTGCAGGGTCCCTTCTACTGGTCCAGGGGATGCAGCCATCTGGGACCCAGGGAAAAGCAGGAAGGGAGCAGGTAAATGGGTGAGAGGTTTTTCCCAAAGGGGTATTTTTTGTATTGCGGTAGGTTAAACGTAGGTATTTATTGTTTGCCGCCAATTATGGGTTATTTTTTCCTCGTTCTGGAGGGTAGAGCAGAATCTTCACCGTTCAGCCTCCCCTGATGTGGAAAACGCATGCCAAATGCCTCTTCCTGCCTCACTGCCCTATGGCAGTGCTGGAATCAGCTTGCGGGGTGCATTCCTGCTCTCTAGATAAAAATAACAATAACAAAAAATTAGTTCTTCATTTGAAAAGCTTTATTGATTTTGAAAATCTGATAAGTGAAAAATACGTAACTTGCTTAAAGTGTTCAATAAATTGATTTCTAAATTATAATTTACAAAATTAACATTACAGTACATTATGAGTATATTTTAATATTCTTAGTATTTTCAAATTACTAATAATATTATTAATCAACAATAATAAAATATTTAAATATAATTATACTAAAAATAGCATATATAACTCAAAGATAACATGTAACTGAAAGGATAAAATAAATATCATCACAAACTAGTTCTTTGTAAACTAATGCAGGCAAATAAAATCTAAATTTCAAGGTTATATATTTAAGACCATGATGCAATTTTTAAAAATAAAAACCTGAAAGAAAAGGATCAAGTTAAAAATAAAAATTTAGAAAAATGTTGATAAGAGAACAAAAGAAGAGGAAATACAACATACAAGATTTTATAGAAATAAAAGTCATAAAACAGAGTGATAAGTGGCAGGATAGAAAGAACAGGAAATTAAGAATATGATAGCTATAGAAGTTATAAGGAGCCCTGATGCTTGTAGTGATTAAAGTGCTGGGCTGCTAACTGAAAGTTAGGTGGTGTTTGGAACCTACCAGCTGCTCTGCAGAAGAATGGTGTGAAAGTCTGCACCTGTAAAGATTTACAGCCTTGGAAACCCTATGGGGCAGTTCTACTCTGTCTTATAGGGTCACTGTGAGTTGGCTTTGACTCCACAGCAATGGGTTTACAGAATTTATATAATATAATAAATTAGTATATGAGAATATATCATCAACAAAATATGTACACTTCCATTGCCGTGGAGCCTATTCCAACTCATAACGAGCTGTAGGACAGAGTAGAAGTGCTCCTTATGATTTCCAAGGCTGGAAGGAAGGAGCCCTGGTGGCAAAGTGATTAAGTGGTGAGCTGATAACAGAACGGTTGGCAGTTGGAACCCAGCAGGTGCTTTGTGGGAGAAAGATATGGCAGTCAGCTCCTGTAAAGATTTACAACATTGGAATCCCTATGGGGCAGTTCTACTCTGTCCTGTAAGGTCACTATGATTTGGAATCTACTCGATGGCAGTGGTTTAATCTTTAGAGAACCAGATTGCCACATCTTCCTCCTGCCAAATGCCTGGTAGGTTCAACCCCCTATGTTTGGGTTAGCAACCCAGTGCATAACAACTGTGCCACCAGGGCCCCTTCAATAAAATATTGAGAAAAAAAATTTGTATAGAATAAAAATGAGAACACTGGCAACTATTTCCAATCTATCAGAATGCTCATTTCATCTTGTGTGGATCATTATTTAGATTTTGTAGTTTTTTACACCAAAGAATTTCATGCAAAGAATTATAAATCTAAACAAGAACCTGAAGAAAATTCTTAAAACAAATAAGAAAATTTAATATCACAAATAAAAAATAACTTACCAACTAGTAATAATAATCATAATAAAAAGAGCTGACTAAATGGAAGAAGTAAATGATACATTGAAAATGAAATAGAAGGCTTAAAATAAAGAAATAATCTAAAAATATTCAAATTTATTTAAACAAACAACTTTATTAAATTATTAGGGTAAAATGTGAACAATGTTATCAGATGTACACTAACATTGTTTTGATTAAACATGGTAGATCTTTTTAAAAATTGCTAATCATTTGTCTTGACCTTTGATCATTTTCATACCTCTTAAACTAACAGCTTCATATTAGGAATTTCTTTTGTATAAATAATTCTAAATATAAAATGCATCATTTACAGAAATACACTAAACGTAACATACTTTGCACGAGCAATTTGAAATAACTACATGAGAAAATGGAGACAGGAACTAAAAAATATCAATTTGATGAGATAATGTGCATGCATGCAAAGAGTAATGAAAACTAGAGAGTTACAAAGTATATATACACACATATTCACACTTACATATGTGTATATATATTCCATTAAAATAAAACAATTTACAAAATATTTTAATACAACTGACTAAGATTCTTACCACCACATATTTGTATTGCAGGAAATATTTTACAACTTTTCACCATTCCAATAATATTGTTGAATATGACTATGTCCTAAGCATAGTACAAAGTGGTTAGGCGAAAATAAGAAAGAAGCAGACATTTATTCTACCCCAATCAGGACTACAAGTGATTCCTCCAGGACCAAGCTGCCCAGGTAGGAGTTGCACTGGACCATCAAACCCTGCCCTTATCTCATTTTACCAAGATACCTTACCCTCATCTTGCTCCTTTGTGATTGCTGCCCCAAGAAAATTTCAATTCAATATACGGTCAAATCACATAACCCACCTTGACATTCAGTTTTGCAGAAATCATTCCAATGTAACCTGGAAAATCTAGCCAGCCCAGAAATCACCAAATTAAGGAAATTAGCATGCAAGAAAAACAATGTAATTCACTCTACATAATTTATCAACTAAAACACATTTCTGTAAATAGTATCCCTGAGGTTTGTTGTATATTGATCTTTTTGACACGAATTATGGTAAAGTCTTCAAGGTATTATAATATTTTAGGGCATCATTCAGAGTAATTAGTGGCCTGAAACAGCTATTTGAAATCTGAGTGGTTGTTACTGTGAACGAGTCCGCTGTACCCCCAGCCGGCCATATTTTTCAAGCTGCAGAATGAACTACTATATTGAAAAGCATATTCTTCTTCATTAGGTACCTAGACATATACATTATTTTCTATATATAAAATAATTTTTTAATAATTATTTCAATTGAGATATATAGTCTCTCACTTAGAGATATGTTTCATTCTCCTAGGAAATTTTATTTGAAATAAAACATTAAACAAGGAGCTGGGGAACAGGCCTGCAAAATTAAATAGAAGAGTTTCCTGTCATCCCACTTGGGGAAGTATAGATTCACAACAAGTCTGTCTTTCACAAAATTTTAGGTTAAATTATATTATTTTTTGGTCATATATATCAAAGAGTCATACAGATAGAACAACATATGTTATGAATAATCAGTTTATTTAACTTGGCACTTCTACAAGGTGGCAGAAATACAAATTGAAAAGAAATTTAAAATTGTTGAAAACTCTAATATGAAACACATTTTAGAAAACGTTACCACACTATGAGTTTATAAGATTGCTTTTTTTTTTTTTTAATTTTTTTTTCCTCAGACAATATGCCTTCATCTAATTACCATGAAAAATTTTAGTGGAAAAAAGAAATGTTCAAACTCATTTTCTCATCCTTCTATGAGACCTTCAGCTTTTTGATGGAAAGGGGCTGACTGCCTAATCATAATGGAATTCAAATTTTGTTTCTCAGAGGCCTTCTGGGAACACAAGGTCTCTAGTCCATAATAAAGCACATTGAACAAATTGTAGGTGATATTTTATTAGGCTTGGTGGCTGTACTCCTGGAAAAGTAAGTGAACAAATGGTCAAGGCTCAAAATATATTTGTTAAAGTGAAAAAAAAAAAAAAAAGCTGACATTAGCTGACTGTTTCAAAAAAAAACAAGCAACTATTACTTCTGTTTTACCTTAAAATATGCGTACAGATTTAGACTCCACATAATTAGTAATCAGCTAGAATATAGTTTGATATCTTTCCACATAAAATATGCATAAAACACTGAGGAACTATAGAATTTTGGAGATAATATGTATTAAATATTGTAATAATTTTATTCCCAAAATAAGAAAGTTGGCTTGGTCATGCAAGTAAGGGACTTGGATTTCTGCAAGTCCACATATCCAGTACAAATGTTTCAGCCCCTACAAACAATCATTAAGTCAGTCACAGGACAAAACACAGGCATTTTGGAAACAAAATCTCAGAGTTTAACTGAAGAATTGATTACTATATATGGTCAACACTTAACTCAGTTTCAGTCATTGGTGGAAATAGATCCAGAATATCAAGGGGACATTTGTTAAGTTTTGAATAGTGTGAAACTTAGATATTTTTGGCACTTGATTTAAGAACAGGAAAGCAAGCAAACTTGCAAATATAAAATCGATATGACCTTGGAAGGGGCCTGCACAGGTGAGAAATCCTGCAGCTCCTTTCTTTAGCTTCAATGAAAAGCTACCTCTGAATTTAGGTTTGATGCCTTTTAGTGGTGTTGTTATTGTTTTATTATCACTTGATGTTGTGTGAGAAACATATTTTAATTGTATTATACGTCGAAATTGTAAGCCACTTTGGATGGTTAAGAGAACATTAAGACCTAGAACTCTTCCTGTGGCATAAAAAGAGAAGTATGTCCTCAGGGGTCCATACATTGAGGATAAGTGGAGTGTGATGGTGGGACGTAGGATGGGATGACTTACTCTGTCTGAATTGCAGAAGCAGGAAGTTATTATTTGCTCTCTTGGTCCAGAGATTAGCTATTAACTTCCAAGAATTACTTGAAAGTGGTAATAGCATCCACCATTAATTTTTTTATTAAAAATTAAATTAGTTAATACATGCAAACAACTCAGAATATTGTCCAGCATGCAGCAAGCGCTCAACAAATACTAGCCTTAATGATGATTATTATTGATGCTGCTGTTTTTACTGCCTTTTGGATTATTATTTTATATAAACTAAGATAGATTCAAGGATGGAAGCATCACCTCCACTGCTTTGCTCAAATATGGACACAAATTCTTTTAAAAGCTTTCCACATCCTCATGTGATATGATTCTACTAAAGACCCAACAAACAAACAAAAAAATAGGACAAACTACACAGAGAATTACTTAAAATAAATGTTATAAATATAGTCACTCTCTCTGCTCAGGTTCAAAGACCATCACAACCACATGGTTACTGTTTTAAGCTGACCTCCTTCCAGCCAGGGGCAGCCTTCCCACCCACTAGCCAACAAAGGGTAAATGCATGTTTTTCCACCTTCTGAGAAGCACTCTGAGTCTACACACACAGGTGCTTGGGCCCAAGCAGTAACCAAGAGAGAGCCATGAAGTCTTTTTTCGTCCAGATTTAAGCTCTTCAAATTCATACAAACAAGAAAAATAAAATAAAATAAAGTTCTTTTTTTTTTTATCAAGTTTAATGATCAGTAATTTAAAGCAAATTCATCATGAAGAAAACTAACCAGGTGAATCAGGTACGCAAAATTTAGAAGTCATTGATGTCTTTTTCCCTTAAAATCCAGGTCAATTTGAAGTTTGGTATTGAAGAAAACTAAAGCTCAAGACAATAATAAACAAATAGAAAGAGATGTTAAATAAACGAATGAACAAATATGCAAACAAATAAGTAGTATCACTATTCCATTCTAGATTTCTTTGATTAGAAATTACTAATATTTAGCTTTTATGCACCTAAAAATTAAATAGGTAAGTTATTTTGTGTTCTAAACTATGTTTGGTATTTACAAACTTTTGAGTTTTTCTAATCTGTTGACTTTGGAATGGAATTACATCTGGATATAATTTGAAGTTCCCTCATTTCTGATGACTTTGAATATTATTTCACCTGTTCGATAGTGATTTATGTTTCCTTTTCTCTGAAAACATTTACTGATGCCATTTACCCACTTTTTTGTATTTGTATTCATGACTATTTGTAAATGTTCTTTATGTACTCTGTACACAGATACTTTCTTCTTCCAGTTTATGCCTGTTATTTCATTCTCTTTGCAAAGACTGACAATAGTTCTTAATACAAATGCATTTAAATTTCTTAATCTGTACTGTTTGGACTTCTTGGGTTTAAAGATTCATTCTCGTCCCTTTGACCCCGAGATATTTTCCTTAATTTCTCCTAAAAATTTTAATAACTCGTCATTCTATTGAACAACTTTTCATCTGAAATAAAATTTGTGTGTGTGCTTTTGTTCTAATCTAACGCGTATCTTTTAAAATAAATTTTGTAAAGCTTTTGTTTAATGGTTTTGAAAATTCATCTAAGAACATTGTTAAGCTTTCTGTTAAAATTCATCACTTGCATTTAATTTCTATTAGGTTTTCTGTTTAGACTATTGTATAATCTTCAATAATAATATTGTATATCAATTCACAATCCTTATAATTTTTTTCTCTTTTTTTTGGCCAATTAAAATATGAAATATAAATATGAATAGAAATGTTGATAGCAGATATTATTTTCTTGTTTCTCCTATTAAATAGAGGTTTGAATTTTCAACTGTTTAATGACCTGCTTCATCTAAAAAACTCCATCATGTTTTTAAAGAAATAAACTATTAGTCTTATTTTATTTATTTATTTTATGTAGGCCATGTCTTTCTTTACTCTCTGGTTGTTTCTAAGATTTTTTTCTTGTATTCATGTACTGAAGTTTCACTACATTATATCTTGATTCAGATTTATTTTTACTTTGCCTTCTTGGGATATCTTTGCCTTCCCTATTCTAAGGATTCATACGTTTCATTATTTTTAGTTACTAGTTCCCTGAATATTTTTTCCTATACTTTTGAAGGGATAGAATTTCTCCACATTTTTGTGAATATATGTACATCATATTTACAATCAACTTTTTAAAGTGATTTTGTCCTTGAAATAGTTAATATTTTCCTAAATTAAAGGGGAAAACAACACAATACAGAAATAACGAATGCCACATCAGATCGGTTATTTGATGCCATGTCTCATGACTGCCAATGAAACAGATTGTTGCTGATCCATGTCCCCCTGTTTATGTGCTAGTATCCTGTCCTGCGAACTCATTTCAAGGGCTGTGTGCCTGACATTGAAGCAGCTTTCAGTATTTTCCACGGGTTTAAATAGAAGAGGATGTTTTTTCTTGTGTAAAAATAAATCCAAAGAGGTCTTTTTTTGTCCCTTTTATTTTGCTTTTATCTATTGAAATAGCAATAAATATTTATTTGTAGCCTATTTATATTTTCACCTGTCTTTTTTTTTGTTTTCATTCCCCCCCTCCAAATTCTGTGATTTGGGCACTAGCATTTATGACATTATACACAAAAAGAAAGAGCAAGGAGAAAAAAATTCTATTGATAGTTTCAGAGAAGAAACAAAAGTAGGAGAAACAAGCTTTGAATCTGGACCATGACCATACATGGGAGGGAAGACAGAGGTAAAACTTTTATTCACCACCTTCACTGGGTGGCACTTGAAGTATTTCAGGATTTGTGTCAGGATTAAATTCTATTTTTATACTTTACACAAGCTCTTAAGGTTGATATCACCTTTGACATTTTACAGATGATAAAATTGACACGAGGAGATTTTAAGTAGTTTCCCCTAAATGTCCAGCTAAGGTTTATACACACACACAGACATACACACATATATATATAACCTTTTAAAATTCATACCCTGTAAACCAAACCCATTGCCAATGAGTTGATTCCAACTGACACTTACCCTATATTATCTCTCAAATATTTGGAACTGATGAATCTAAAGGATGGCTCACTTTTTAATGACATAGAACAGAAAGAGAGAGAGAAAGGAAAGAAGTAAAGAAGGAAGGAAGGGAAGGAAGGATAAAGAAAGAATGAACAAAGGAAGAAACAAAGGGAGGAAGAGACCAAAGTTATTAAAACAGATATTCTCTGTACATGGTAGAAGATCAACAATATATATAAAACGAATTTTTATTCCCAAATGAAATTGTTTTGGTATTTAAATTTTATTCATTTTAACAAATTCTTGTATTTCTCTTTTCTCACATATCCTGGCTCTAACATATTTGTATTCAACAGTGAGTTATTCTGAAACAACTCAATTCTAATGAATGATAGAAGAAGACATACATACACCACCACAGAGAAATGGTTTCTTAGAGCCTCTGAATGAACTGCAATTAATATATCGCTCCCAAATCAAAAGTACCTGTTCTTAGGAGATTTTGCTTACAAAGAAACACACGTATTGTCTCCTAAGGAAGTCAGGGCATAGATATTATGTAAAGGAAGATCCTCTTATGGCTTTCAGGTTTAAAATAAATTACATATCACCATGACATGTATTGCCTTACATCGTTGTTGCTAGTTCCCTCAAGTCGATTCCAGCTCATAGGGGCACTAGGTACAATAGAATCAAACACTGCCAGGTCTGGTTCTTCAGTCTTCCTTATTCATTGTCCAGCTTTCACATGCATATGCAGTGGTTTGGATCAGGCACATCTTAGTCTTCAAAGTGACATCTTTGTTTTTCAACACTTTAAAAATTTCTTTTGCAGCAGATTTGCCCAATGCAATGCATGGCTTGATTTTTTGACTGATGTTTCCATGGTGTTGATTGTGGTGTTAACTCTTCTCTGAAAGTTTGGTAGAACTCTGCAGTGAAGCCTTCCCGGCCAGAGCTTTTTTTTTCGTTGGGAGTTTTTTTTTTTTTTTTTTACTTACCTTTTCAATCTCCTCTTTTGTTATGGGTCTCTTTAGTTGTTCTACCCCTGTTTGTGTTACTTGATGTAGAGTAGTGTATTTCTAGGAAATCATCCATTTCTTCTAGGTTTTCAAATTTGTTAGAGTACCGTTTTTCATAGTAATCTGATATGATTCTTTTAATTTCAGTTAGGTCTGTTGTAATATCACCCATCTCATTTCTTATTCGGGTTATTTGCTTCCTCTCCTGTTTTTCTTTTGTGAGTTTGGCCAATGGTTTATCAATTTGTTAATTTTTTCACTGAGCCGGCTTTTGGTCTTGTTAACCCTTTCAATTGTTTTTCTGTTTTCTAGTTCATTTTGTTCTGATCCAATTTTCATTATTTCCTTTCTTCTAGTGCCTCAGGGTTTCCTTTGTTGCTCTCTTTCCATTTGTTCAAGTTGTATGGATAATTCTTTGATTTTGGCCTTTTCTTTTTGTATGTGTGCATTTATTGATATAAATTGACCTCAAAACTGCTATCACTGTGTCCCAAAAGGTTCTGATAGGAAGTGTCTTCAATCTCATAGGATTCTATGAATTTCTTTATTCCATTCTTAATGTCTTCTATAACCCAGTCATTTTTGAGCAGGGTATTGTTCAGTTTCCAAGTGTTTGATTTCTTTGCCCTGCTTTTTTTTGTTAATGATTTCTACTTTTATGGCCTTATGGTCAGAGAAGATGCTTTGTAATATTTTGTTGTTTTGGATTCTGCTAAGGCTTGCTTTATGACCTAATATGAGGTCTCTTCTGGAGAATGTTCTATGTGCACTAGAAAAGAAAATATACTTGGCTGCTGTTGGGTGGATTGCTCTGTATATGTTCATAAGGCAAGTTGGTTGATGGTGACATTTAGATCTTCCGTGTCTTTATTGAGCTTCTTTCTGGATGTCCTTTCCTTCACCTAAAGTGGTGTGTTGAAGTCTCCTACTACACTTGTAGAGCTGTCTATCTTACTTTTCAATGCTGTTAGGGTTTGTTTTATGTATCTTGCAGCCCTGTCATTGGGTGCATAAATATTTAATATGGTTATATCCTCCTGGTATATTGTCCCTTTGATTATTATACAGTGTCCTTTCTTATCCTTTGTGGTGGATTTAACCTTAAAGTCTATTTTGTCAGGAATTAATATTGCCACTTCTGCTTTTTTTAAATTTTTTTTGCTTGATTAATTTTTTTCCACCCTTTGAGTTTTAGTTTGTGTCTCTAAGTCTAAGGTGTGTCTCTTGCAGGCAGCATATAGATGGATGGTGTTTTTTAATCCATTCTGCCGCTCTCTGTCTCTTTATTGGTGCATTTA
Source organism: Loxodonta africana (assembly GCF_030014295.1). Lineage (NCBI taxonomy): Eukaryota > Metazoa > Chordata > Mammalia > Proboscidea > Elephantidae > Loxodonta > Loxodonta africana. Next base: position 395,719 of record NW_026974941.1, on the reverse strand, counting down.
GTCCATTTACATTCAGCGTAATTATGGATAGGTATTAATTTAGTGCTGTCATTTCGATGTCTTTATTTGTGTTGTTGAAAGTTTCCTTTTCAGTTAATCATTTGTGCTGAGTAGTTTATTTTTTTATATTGTCTTTTCCTCTTATTCATTGTTGTTGATTTTGTTTCTACCGAGTCTCTATTTTTTCTTGTATTTTATTTTGATGAGTAGGATAGTTAGTCTCCTTTGTGGTTACCTTAATATTTACCCCTATATTTCTAAGTTTAAACCTAATTTTTACTTCTTTATATCGGCTTGTCTTCCTCTCCACATGGAAGATCTTTGATTACATTTCTTTGTCCTTCTTTATTATTTTAATGTTGTCTTGTTTATGTAATAACGTCACCGTTTCCCTGTTTTGAGCATTTTTTTATCTTGATATTTTTCTGGTTTCCCTGTCTGTGTTAACATCTGATTCTTCTGTCTAGTATTCTGGTCTTGGGTTGTTACCTGATATTATTGTTTGTCTAACCAAAGAACTCTTTTTAGTATTTCCTGTAATTTTGGTTTGGTTTTTATGAATTCCCTGAACTTCTGTTTATCTGGAAATCTAATTTCACCTTCACATTTGAGAGACAGTTTTGCTGGATATATGATTCTTGGCGGGCAATTTTTTTCCTTCAATACTTTATATAAGTTATCCCATTGCCCTCTTGCCTGCATGGTGCCTGCCAAGTAGTCGAGCTCATTCTTATTGGCTCTCCTTTGTATGTGACTTTTCGTTTATCCCTAGCTGCTCTTAAAATTCTCTCTTTATCTTTCGCATTGGCAAGTATGATTATAATATGTCTTGGTGACTTTCTTTTAATATCTACCTTATGTGGAGCTCGATGAGCATCTTGAATAGATATCTTCTCATCTTTCATGATATCAAAGAAGCTTTTTGCCAACAAATCTTTGACAATTCTCTCTGTAATTTCTGTTATCCCTCCCTGCTCTGGTACTGCAATCACTCGTAGGTTATTTCTCTTTATATAAACCCACATGATTCTTAAATTTTCTTCATTTTTTAAATTCTTTTACCTGATTTTTCTTCAAATATAATAGTGTCAAATGCTTCATCTTCAAGGTCACTAATTCTGCCTTCCACTTGCTTGATTCTGCTCCTCTGACTTTCTATTGAGTTGTCTAATTCTGTAATTTTATTGTTAATCTTCTGAATTTTTGATTGCTGTCTCTGTATGGATTCTTGCATCTTATTAAATTTTTCCATATGTTCTTGAATAACATATTTAATTTCTTTAACTGTTTTATCTGGGTGTTCCTTGGCTTGTTCTGCATATTGCCTGATCTCCTTTTTGATGTCTTGAACTGTTCTGTATACTAATCTTTTGTATTCTGCGTCCGGTAATTCCAGGAGAGCAGCTTCATCCAGAAGATCCTTTGATTCTCTGTGTTGAGAGCTTTTGAAGTGATCGTGGTCTGTTTCCTTATGTGGTTTGATATTGACTGATGTCTCTGAGCCATCTATAAGTTATTATATTATTTTGTTTGGTTACCGTATCCTAGTTTCTTGCTTTGTTTTGTTTTGACTTGCCCAAATGGTTGCTTGAGTGAGTTTTAGCTTGATTATTTTCACCCTTGGAGTTCTGGTGTCCTGTCACCAGATGGCTAGTGCTGTTATCAGGTATATGAGCTCATGAGTCCATTCACTTTTCTTGTGTGGATTCAGATCTGGTGTCCAGGTAGCTGATTATCAAGTGGATGATGCAGTCTCTGTTGTACAGTCTTAGAGGTCCAGGGGTGTTTGGTGCATGTACCGCTATCTGATTGCAGCAGGGTTCATGCTCTGAACAAGGCAGGGAGCTGAGAACCACCCCCCGAGTGTCTCTGAGGAAAGCGTGTCCCTGTTCCCTAGAGCATACAAGTGAATAGGCTCTGCAGGCAGACTATGGGCACCCAAAGGTTTTGGTTGTACGGGCTGGGAGGTACCAGTTATTCTCGGACCCCTGTCATGGGTGGCTGGGTGACCTGAATGGAGCCACCAGTCCTTAGGCCCCTGATATGGGTAGGTGAGGACCCTATTTAATAGACAAAGTGGTATCAAATATCAATACCCAGCTCTCCACCACACAGCTGAAATGGTTGCAGTCAGCCAGCAAGGGGCTATTCTCCTGAAATAGGCCCACAGAAGTCAATGCAGTGGGGGAAGGTATTCAAAGTCCACAGACCATTTATGCCTGGACAGGAGACGCTTCTGTCCTGAGCTCCTCCAGTTAGTGGAGCTGGCCAATTACCTTTTCCCCCTGATGTGAATTTATTCCCTCTTTTCCAAGGCTGGGAGCATGGCTCAGGGTATTCAAATGGGCCTATCTCAGGCCTAGGGAAATCAATGGGCACTGAAGCCAGCTTACGGGTGGGTGGCACGACAAAATATATTCAAGTACTTAGCTTTTGCTGAGAGAGGCGTTTTGCTCTGGTTCCGGAAGCATGAGTAGGCTGTGTAGCTGGCTACTTCTCCCCGAGAAAACTGCAGCCAAACACTGCTACCAGTCTGCTGCCTCCGATCCCGGGAATAGTGCCTGAGTGATCCCAGCAATTCAGGTCCAGCAACTTGTCTCTGCTTCTGAACCACCTCTCTCTTCCCCTGCTCAGTCCATTTTCTACCTTTTCTTTGTTGTTCAGGGCTCCTAGCTTGCCATAAATATAATCATTTCACTTGATTTTTCAGGTCTTTGTTGTAAGAGGGATCGCTGCAAGCATCTGGCTATTCTGCCATCTTGGCCCTGCCTCCTCCATGTTCTCTGTTCTGTATCCTGGTTTCTTGCTTTGTCCTCTGATATCATTTAAAGGAACTATGTGCCTGACAGGGAAGCATTCTCAGTCATTGTTTCAAGCTCGTAAGGTATAAAGGGAAGCTGGTGTTCTTCCTCATGTAAAAATAAACCCAAATAAGTTATTTTTGTTCTTTTTCTATGTTTTTTATCCACTAAAATAACAAAAAGTGATATAAATATAACCCATTTACAAAGTGTTTCCACCTGTCTTGCTTTCTAAAATTCCTCTAAAACCTTGTGATTTGAGCATCAGCAATAATGGCATTATATATAGGAGGAAAGAACAAGCATTATGATGATGGTTTCTTAGGGAAGGAAAAACAAGACTTTAACATGGACCACATCTGTACATGGAAGGAAGATAGAGGTGTAAACCTGTATTAACTGTCTCCAGATAGTGGCCTTCCTTACTCACCTGCAAGGCTTGGAAACCAGCAAAATAGGATGATTTTTTATGCATTAACTCCTTAAAGTCAACCTTAGTTCCATAGAAGTGACAAATCATGCCTAATTCTGCATGTCTGTATAAGAAATATTTTTAATTACTATCTCATATCTAGAACCGTTGTAAATTGGCTTTATAGAGTCAGAATCAGATGGCCCAGAGGAGTGTCTTCTGACTGCTAGACAATACACAGTATCCCTGTATGTAATTCTACATATGATTCTTCATTGCATCAAAGGTTTCCAGAACTAATTTAACTAAAGAGACAGAGTATATAACAGTTTATATTAGTTAGGTGTTTTTCCCAGCCCAAAAATTGAACTAAAGAGACAGAGAGTATATTAAAAAAAAAAAAAAAAAAAAAACCATTGCCATCCAGTCGATTCCTACTCATAGTGACCCTATAGGACAGAGTATATAACTGTTTATATTGGATATCTTAGGAAGTAATAATCTTATGTAATGTTTAAATAAATTATACATATTTATTTAGAAGGGAATAGAGTTTAAGAATCATAAATTTGTTAAAGTATAAAAGATCATAAATACCCAGTATTTGTGTGTTTCTAAACCATATACCTTCATGAAATTCCACAATGGTCAATCATAGGCATTAATCATAGATGAAGTAAGTAAACGGATACTTCTGATAGATAGGAATGGATTACGAGTGTGTAGCCTTCAAATATTAGTTTGAAACAGGGGTGAGTTTATCTGCTTCACTGCAAAATTACACAGAGTTTGAGTCAAAACTGAATCAAATTCTTGTTCTGCTACTTACTAGTTATGGAAACATGGGGTAGTGAATTTAACTTTTTAAGCCAGTAGTTTATATATGCAGCAGATATTTTTTTAAAAAAAGAACAAAATGTAGATTATCACAAGTTGTATATAAGATAATACCTAGTGATTACTTAGTGTGAGCCTGAGTATAAGAAATCATTGAACAGTAACTGCAACCTTTATTCTCTTCATCATCACCACCATCATCACCATCAACAAAATTGTCATCATTTTCATTCAAATATTGTCATCCACTACATTTGTATAGTATTTTTTTTTCAAATTGTGTACATTCACTACTCTGTTTCTCACAAAAGCTCTGTCAAATTGTTAATGAAGGTGGAATTATTACCTCAGTGGAACTTGATAATTTATAAAGGAGGTAAAATATAAATAAATAAAATGCATAGTTAAAATCATAAGGCATCACAATTAGGCATAATTTGTATTTAAAAACAAAACCTGAATAACCATAGCACACCTTCTAATCCTATGATCCCTGAATTATTTCCAGATGTTGTCCTTGAGATGTAGAAAATATTTTATTTTCCAATACCAAAAAACCAAACCCATTGCTGTTGAGTCCATTCCAACTCATAGTGTGACCCTATAGGACAGAGTAGAACTGCCCCATAGAGTTTCCAAGGAGCACCTGGTGGATTCAAACTGCCAACCTTTTGGTTAGGAGCCATAGCACTTAACCACTATGCCACCAGGGCTTCCTGTTTTCCAATAGGTAAGTAATTTTAGACATTCTTATTTTATCTTTATTATAATTTCCATTTTATATTTGCATATAAAATCTAGACAAGTAATTTCCAGATATTTAATTGCAAAGAATGAGTCATATAAGGCAGAACAGCAAGTAAGACACAGCACTAACCACTCTTCACTCATGGGCAAATAGAAAATGTAGGAAATAGGAAATGCTGCATTCACAATTGCTATGGAGAGCTTGGGCTCTTAAGAGCTAGCTTTATTAGTCTTGTTTCACTTGGGCCCATCAAAAGCTAACTCTAGTATGAATTTGTACTTTCATTTCCAGTGGCTCTCATCTCCTATCTAAAACAGATAACGTATTTACAAATAGGATCCAAAACAATTTTTGTTGTCTGTATTTCATGCTGTAGGATTTTTGGTGAACAGTGTTATAAAAAATGCAGAGGCTAATTCTGAACTTGACCAACTCTTACATAAATTATGTCACTCAATTCCTAAACCTGTCACTGTAAATCCAGAATGATTTTAGTTTAGACATTAATCCACACTACCAAAAGAATTAATATAATGGAATCGACACCTATGTGATCTCATCACTTACTAGCATGAAAACACCTGTACTTACAGAAAATATAATTCATGTTACTAGCTCCATATGAAAGAATTCTAAACTTGGCTTCGCTCTTTACCCGTATCCAAAAGGTTCCATCACAGGCACTACCACAATGCATCTTCCCCTCATTAACAAATTCAATTTCTCCTTCAAGCCTCTCTTTAGTTTGTTTTATAAATTTATTTGAACAGCTACAGACAAATATTCTTACATTTGAGGTTCATTTTAGGTGATGTGAACATTTACTATCTATTTTGTCACACAGAAACATAATTACTTTGGAAGTGACCATATTTTCATAAATATGATGTTTTTGAGGGAATTCCTGAGTTTATTCATCATAAATTCAAGAACAAGTTTCACAGATAATACCAACCATTTAGTGTATATTCTATTTCACTGTTTTACCTTCAGTTCACACTGCTGTTTTTATTGTTATGTGCTGCTGAGTCGATTGTCTCTCATACCAACCCTGTAGGACAGGGTAGAACTGTGCTAGAGGGTTTCCAAGGCTGTAATCTTTACACAGGCAGATTGCCACTATGCTTCCCATTGCCACATTGTGGTAATCAATGTCATAAAACAATATGTGTACTAATTGTTTCATGAGAAGCTAGTTCGTTCTGTAAACCTTCATCTAAATTACAATTCAAAAGAAAGAAGAAAAAAAAAAAAGGACAGATTTCAGTATCAGCAGTATTCTCTTCTGGACTGCAATGCCTCTTCACCTAGCATATACACCTAAGCTAATACATTTTTTTTTTCCTGAAAATAATGGGGGGACCCATTCAGGCACAGGCTGAGCTGGTATATCGATTTAAAATACTGGTGCAGAGAAGTTGACTCCCCACTCCTACCCCCAAAAAACATATCAATAGAATTATGAGTCTATTGACTGAAGAATAAGAAAATGTATAAGGTAAATTGTCTTATATAAGGGTAACGTGGCTACTTGGGATGCAAAATTTGAGTCTGTGCTGGGGACTTATTTGGGAATGGCTGAGATAGCATAACCCATAACTTCCATTAATCCTCTTATAAAGTATGCTCTCCTTCTTCTCTAACTCAGCATCTCTCCAGCCCTGATTACTGACCTTGTTTATAAATCACTTTCCTAGGATTCATCCAGATAAATTCAGGTCCCCCCTTCTGGAAAACATAAACTTGTCATATTTCTTCTGGAAAACATAAACTTGTCATATTTCCTCTATAGTTGTGTAAGACTTTCTAATCCCTATATCTGCCTTTTCCCCTGAAATTGGGGGAAAAAATTGGGACAGTACACACCTATTAACAGAGAATTAATGGAGAAAATATTATTTTTAAATAAATAAATCATTTATTTTTCTGTTGTCATATTGAGAGATAAATTATATATAGTAGAATTGTTATATGAATGATATCATTTTAGAAAGTTTTCATTTTCTTTTCTACATATTAATAAAAGCTTCTTATTTCTCAAATTGAGTTGACTGTATATGCCTTTTATATTGATGGAAAAAAAAATCACCTCAGGAAAAAAGAAACATGCCTTAGTAATGTAAAATTATTTTGTCAAACTTCTAGTTTTTAAAATCTTCTAATATAACCTTAGACCTTGTCCATTCACTGCAGAATAGACACTTTCAGCTTGAAGATTGATGCAGAAATCTTGTCTACATTTTCACAGAGAGAACATTCTCTGAGTAACTCTTCTCAGGGCCCTCATTACCTCTTTGTTCCTCAGGCTGTAGATGACAGGGTTGAACATGGGTGTGAGAATGGTGTAGAAAATAGCCAGAACCTTGTCTACTGTTGGAGATCGGAAGGATCTTGGGTGTAGATAATTGTAAACAAAGGGTGCATAGTACAAAGTCACCACAGTGAGGTGGGTACTGCAGGTTGAATAGGCCTTCTTCTTCCCTTCTGATGAGGGCATGCAGTAGATGGCAAGGAGAACCCGTCCATAGGAATAGGTAATGCCAATGAAAGGAAACACAAGGAATAAGGCGCTGCACACAAACACTATGTAGTCATAGACCCAGGTGTCCATGTGTGTCAGAGCCAATATGGCTGTGAAATCACAGAAAAAATGATCGATGGTCTTGGACTGGTAATAGGGTATATGGAGTGCATATGCGGTGTGGGCACACGCATTGATAGAGCTCATTATCCAAGATCCTATAGTCATTAGCGCACACACACTTTTGGTCATACGAACAGGATAGTGAAGAGGAAAGCAAATGGCCACATAGCGGTCATAGGCCATAGATGCCAAGAGAAGTGTTTCTGCACCTGCCAAAGTCAAAAAGAAGAAACTCTGAACTCCACATCCAATGAAGGAGATTGACTTGCTTCCAAACAAGAAATTGTAAACCATCTTGGGGACAATATTGGAGATGTAATTCAGGTCCATGAGAGAGAGCTGACTAAGCAGGAAATACATGGGTGTGTGGAGATGGGTGTCCAGTAGGATGAGGATAATCATGGATATGTTACCAATTAAAGCCATTAGGACAATGAGAATGATGAGAATGAAGAGGAAAAGGCCAATTCTTGATGGTGGGAACAGTCCTAATAAAATGAAATCAGTTGATGTTTCACTATAATTCTCCATTGAATATTCATTGGTTTTCCCTAAAGTAAGAAACAAGAGTGTGGAAGGTAAATAAAGAACAGTGAACTACTTATTTATTTTTTCATAATATCTGTGATTGATCCAACAATGTATTTTTCAGGAAATTATACAGTTGCTTAAATGAATGGGCAATTTTACCTTTTTTTAAACAAGAAACACCATTCCATTACACAAAGATAAAATGTAAGACATCATGCATTTACATCCAAAATCTGTTGTAGAAGATCAATGAAAAAATAAATAAAAATATGCTATACTTATTTTAATAGGATAAGAACGATTAAAGAAAAAAAAAAACCCATTGCTGTTAAGTCAATTCTGACTTATAGCAACACCTTAGGACAGAGTAGAACGGCCCCATGGGATCTCCAAGGAGCACCGGATGGATTCGAACTGCTTACTTTTTAGTAAGTAGCCAAACTCTTAGCCACTACTCCACCAGGATTTCCATAAGGATAATAGTTCTTAGCAAATTCACTTATCAGTAAGAAAATACTTAAATATAAGCAGTGTGTTAAAAAGTTGAAAATATGTTGAAAAGAATAAGTGATTGAATTGCTATAGGAATGAATTTAGTGACATAAAGATTATTTTCCATTTTGAGGTTTATAATCTTTGCTTATCCCCAAGACATACATTAATTACTGCAACTATTTCTTTTTCTTTTGTTTAAGAAGCTGGACTTACTGCTTTAAGTCACTATCCCCAACATGACTCTCTAAATGTTACCTATCAGTATTTGGCTTTGGCTCAGAAATACATAAGTTTCTATTTTATAATATTATCAAGTACAAAGTTATTATCTTGATTTTTAAATTCCTCTAAGAAAGGTTCTTTTCAATCCCTTGCTCAATAGCTAAGTAGTCAGTACAGGATAGATTCTTCACTGGACTTTCTATTATCTATGACTCTGTTTAAAAAAAAAAAAAGGTTGCCATCGAGACAATTCTGACTTATAGCAACCCTATAGGACAGAGTAGAACTGCCCCATGGGGTTTCCAAGAAGTGGCTGGTGGATTCAAACTGCTGACAGACCTTTTGGTTACCAGCCTCAGCACTTAACCACTGTGCGAGTAGGGCTCCATTACTCTGTTTAGACATTCCCAAATATGAAAGTAAACTATTTAAATGTTGTAAGGCCCTTTTCCTGCTTCTCCTTCTCTCTCTGATTTTGTTTAAAAAAATCTTAACATTTAGAGAGGCGGGGCCAAGGTGGCAGAGTAGTCAGAAGGTTATGGTGGTCCCTCTTACAAGAAAGACCCGAAAAAACAAATGAATCCATTATATAAAGACAAGCTAGGAGCCCTGAACATCAAAGGCACAGTTAAGATATCGGACTGAGCTCAGGGGGAGGGAGAGGCAGTTCATAAGCAGCAAGTAGTTTCCAGACCTGACTTAGCAGGAATTGACGCCCCTCAGTCATGGCCTCCTGGTGCAACTGTGGTAGGACTGGCAGTAGCTTACAGGACATGGTTACCTCAGTGAAAGAGAGCAAGTGACCCAGGCCTGATCCCCTGGCGCAACCATGGCAGGGGTGGCAGTAGCATTTGGGACCTTGACTACTTAGCCACAGAGAGCCAGCTGCACAGAGTCTACTCATGCCTCCAGAATCAGCAAATAATGGCGCTCCTGGCAAAAAATAAGTGCTTGCATGTAATTTACCACACGGATCAAATAGCTCCCGTTTTGAAAGAAGTCTCTCCCATTTATCTGATCTCTCCTCTCTCTGCCCCAGGCCCCAAGCTGGCTTCAGTGACAGTCGATTTCCCTGGGCCTGAGATAGGTCCTGCCGAGTATGCTAAGCCATTCTTCCAGACTTGGGGAAGGAACAAAATAACAAATAGGAAAAAATAACCTGCTGGTTCCCTTAAGCTGGGAACTCAGAGCAGAAACAGCTCCTGTTCAGGCACAATCAGTCCCCGAACTTTGAATGCCTTTTACCACTGCATGGAACCATGTGGCCCCATTTCAGCAGCTAGGCACTTGTTGTCACTGTGCAAGGGTGTATGTGCCTGAGGTCTGACTTTACCTGTTGCAGCTGTGTGGTGGAGAGGAGGGTTTTTGACATTTGACACAGCTCTGCTTATTAAGTAGGGTCCTCATCTACCCACATCAGGGACCTGAGGGCTGGTGGTTCCTCCCGTGCCATCTCTTCACCCACGACAGGGGTCCTAGGATAAGTGATGCCTCCCAGCCCTTACAGTTAACAGCATTGGGAGCCTATGGTCCTGCTGCAGAGCCCACCCACCTGTGAGCTCTAGAGAACAGGGATGCACCTTCCTCACAGACACTTGGATGGGACTATGCATGCACCAATCACCACTGCTTCTCTAAGACCATAGATGAGCAAACACTTCGTGACCGACTACTTGGACACACCTGAGCCGAATCCATACAAGAAAAATGAATGGACTCCTAATAACAGCTCTAGCCATATGGTGACAGGATGTTAGAGCTTCGAAGGTGCAAATAATCAAACTAGCTCACATGAGCAATTTATTTGGGCACATCAAAACTAAACAAAGCAAGAAACTAGGACACTGTTAGCAAACCTAAAATATTTAATACAATAACTTATAGATGGCTCAGAGACACCAGTCAATATCAAATCACATAAAGAAGCAGATCACGATTGCTTCAACTAGCTCCCAAAACAAAGATTTAAGGAATCTTCTGGATGAAGATGTATTCCTGGAATTAACTAGAGGTAGAATACAAAAAAATTTATATACAGAACTCTTCTAGAGATCAGAAAGGAGATGAGGTAAAACACAGAACAAGCCAAAGAACACAGAGTAAAACAGTCAAGGAAATTAAGAAGGTTATACAAGAGCATAATGACAATTTTAATAGGCTGCAAGAATCCATAGAGAGACAGCAATCAAAAATTCAGAAGATTAACAGAAAAATTTCAGAATTAGACACTACTGCAAGAAACCAAAATAGACCTATATAAGTAGAAAAACATACCTTGGTCTTGGATAGGAAGACTCAAAATTGTAAAAATATCTATTCCCCCCAAAATGATCTATAAATACAATGGAATCCTGATCCAAATACCAATGACATTTTTTAAATGATATGGAGAAAGAAATCACCAACTTCATATGGAAGGGAAAGAGGCTCCAGATAAGTAAAGCATTACTGAAAAAGAATAACAAAGTGGGAGGGCTCACACTACCTGATTTTAGAACATATAATACCACCACAGTAGTCAAAACAGCCTGATACTGGTATAACAGATATATAGAACAATGGAACAGATTGAGAATCCAAACATAAATCCATCCACATATGAGCAGTTGATATTTGACAAAGGCCCAAAGTCTGTTAAATGGGGGAAAGACTGCCTCTTTAACAAATGGTGCTGGGATAACTTGATATCTATCTCCAAAAAAAATGAAACAAGACCCATACCTCACACCATGTACAAAAACTAACTCAAACTGCATCAAAGGCCTAAATATAAAATCATTAAGATCATGCAAAACATTAGTAAAAATGCACAAACACCAGAAGACAAGGTAGATAACTAGGAGCTCCTAAAAATCAAAGACCTATGCTCATCCTAAGACTTCACCAAGAGTAACAAGATTACCTACAGAGTTGAAAAAAGTTTTCAGCTACCATAATTCCAATCAGGGTCTGATATCTAAAATCTACATGATACTGCAAAAACTCAACAAAAAAAGACAAAAAACCCAATTAAAAAAATGGGCATACGAGGTATGAACAGGCACTTCACCATAGAAAACATTCAGGCAGCTAACAGATACATGAGGAAATGCTCACGATCATTAGCCATTAAACCCATTGCCGTTGAGTCGATTCCGACTCATAGCAACCCTATAGGTCAAAGTAGAACTGCCCCATAGAGTTTCCAAGGAGCACCTGGTGGACATGAACTGCCAACCTTTTGGTTAGCAGCTGTAGCACTTAACCACTATGCCACCATTAGAGAAATGCAAATCAAAACTACAACGAGATGCAATCTCATCCCAAGAAGGCTGGAACTAATCCAAAAAACACTAAATAATAAATGTTGGAGAGGTTGTGGAGAGACTGGTGGGAATGTGCAATGATACAACTTTGGAAATCGATTCGGTGCTTCCTTAAAAAGCTAGAAAAATAACTACCATAAAAAAATAATTAAAAAATTATTAGAAAAATAAAAAATTATTAAAAAATAATTTAAAAAATAAAAAATTATTTTTATTTTTTATTTAGTTATATTTCTAGATTTTTAAGGAAGCACCGAATCGATTTCCAAAGTTGTATCATTTCACATTCCCATCAGTCTCTCCACAACCTCTTCAACATTTATTATTTAGTGTTTTTTGCCTTCCAGCAATTCTACTTGGAATGTATCCTAGAGAAATAAGAGCCTTCACATAAATACATATATGCACACCAGTGTTCTTTGCAGCACTGTTTACAATAGAAAAAAGATGGAGGCAACCAAAGTGCTCATCAATAGTTCAATGGATAAATTATGGTGTATTCACATAATGGAATACTAAGTGACAATTATGAACAACGATGAATCAGTGAAACATCTCATAGTGTGCAGGAATCTGGAAGGCACTGTGCTGAGTGAAATTAGTCAGTTGCAAATATTGTATGAGACCACTATTATAAGAACTCAAGAAAAGATTTAAACACAGAAGAAAATATTCTTTGATGGTTATGAAGGTGGGAATAGAGGGAGAGAGAGGGGTATTCACTAATTAGATAGTGGACAAGAACTATTTTAGGTGAAGGGAAAGACAGCACACAATACAGGAGAGGTCAGCACAACTGGACTAAACTAAAAGCGGAGAAGTTTCCAGGATACAACTGAATGCTTCGAAGGCCAGAGAAGCAGGGACAAGGGTTTGGGGACCATGCTTTCAGGGGATATTTACATCAACTGGCATAACAAAAGATATTAAGAAAACATTCTGCATCCCACTTTGGCAAATGACATCTGAGGTCTTAAAGGCTAATGTCTTAGTTGTCTAGTAACAGAAATACCACAAGTGGACAGCTTTAACAAAGAGAAGTTAATTTTCTCACAGTAAAGTAAGCTAAAAGTCCAAATTCAGGATGTCAGCTCCAGGGGAAGTCATTCTCTCACTGTAGGCCTTCTCATCAATCTTCCCCCAGACTAGGAACTTCTCTGCACAGGGACCCCAAGTCCAAAGGACGCGCTCTGCTCAGGTGCTGCGTTTTTGGTGGTATGAGGTCCCCCTATCTTTCTGCTTGTTTCTTTCTTTTATATCCCAAGAGACTGCCTCAAGACACAATCCAATCTTGTAGATTCAGTCCTGCCTCACTAACACAACTGCCACCCATCCTCCCTCATTAACATCATAGAGGCAGGATTTACAATATATAGGAAAATCATACAATACCAGGAATCATGGCCCAGCCAAATTGACACACACATTTTTGGGGAGACATAATTCAATCCATGACAGCGAGCAAGTGGTCATCTAAGATGCACTGATTGGTTTCAAACCACCGGGAGCAAAGGTGAAGGAAGAACACCAAAGACATGAGGTAAAGATGAGCCCATGAGACAGAAATGGCCACATAAATCAGATACTACATCAGACTGAGACCTGAAGAACTAGATGCTGCCTAGTTACAACCAATGATTGCCCTGACAGGGAACACAACAGAGAATCCCTGATGGAGAAGGAGAGCTGTGGAACACAGATCTCAAATTCTCGTAAAAAGATCAGACTTAATGGTCTGACTGAGACTGGAGGGACCCCTGAGGTCAGAGTTCCCAGAACCTTTGTTACCCCAAGACAGGAACCATTCCTGAAGCCAACTTTTTAGACAGGGATTGGACTGGGCTATAAGACAGAAGATGATACTGGTGAGGAGTGAGCTTCTTAGCTCAGGTAGACACATGAGGCTATGTGGGCACCTCCTGTCTGGAGTTGAGATGGGAAGGCAGAGGGGGACAGAAGCTGGTTGAATGGACATGAGGTGTACAGGGTGGAGAGAAGCAGTGTGCTGTCTCATTAGGGGAAGAGCAGCTAGGAGTACATAACAAGGCGTGTATAAGTTTTTGTATGAGAAACTGACTTGGATTGTAAACTCTCACTTAAAGCACAATAAACTAAAAAAAAAAAACAGACATTCAAAGATTCAGGATTTACAACACATCCTAAGTAGAAGAAATAAAAACAAAAATATGGGGAAAAAAAAAGAAACCTTACATTTAAAGCTTCTGCCAATCAAAGGTAAAAGTGACAGTGTGATCACAAATAAATAAATATATATATACACCGTCTCTTTCTTAAAACACAAAGTCATGGCAATAGAATAAAAATGTTGTTAGCTGTCATCTCAAGAGAAGAAAAAAAACAGAAAGGGAAGAAATGCCAAATGAAAGATTTCAGCACATTTTTGATGGTCAGATTTCAATGGAAAGTGATTATTTAATCCACCTCTCAAGAAGGTCATAGAAATATTAGATGGCACATTGGACCTGGTACTTGATCCCAATGAAGCAACTCTTTAGTTATACAAATTATACTTTTCTTGTGTTCTTAATGGATATGACTTTACTAAAGTCAAAGATTTTCCTAACTAGGATTCTACAGTATTCACAAAATGCTGTTACAATGTTTGAAGAGCAAAAAGCGTACTAAATGTGTAAACAAACTCCCATTATTTTATCTGTGTCCCTTTTAGTCTGCATGTTGCCACTGACATAACAATAACTTACCTATTTATAGTACATTTACAAAACATTTTTCCTGTATTGATTATTTTCAATCTCTGTAAAAACTTTGCAAAAATGAAACCAAACTCGTTGCCATCGAGTTCGTTCTGATTCATAGCAACTTTCAAAAGCAAAGATGTCACTTTGAGAACTAAAGTGCACCTGACCCAAACCATGGTATTTTCAATTGCCTTATATACATGTGAAAGCTGGACAATAAATAAGGAAGACTGAAGAAAAATTGATGCGTTTGAATTACGGTGTTGTGGAAGTGTATTAAATATACCATGGACTGTGGTAAAAATGAACAAATCTGTCTTGAAAGAAGTACAGACACAATGTTCCCCAGAAACAAGGATGGTGAGACTTCATCTGAGGTGCTCTGGACATGTTGTCAGGAAAGACTAGTTCCTGGAGAAGGATATCATGTTTTGTAAAGTAGAGGGTCAACGAAAAAGAGGAAGACCTTCAACAAGATGGATTGATACAGTGGCTACAATGATGAAGTCAAACATAGCAAAGATTGTGAGGATGACACAGGACTAGACAGTGTTTCATTCTATTGTACATAGTGTCACTATGAGCCAGAACCAATGCAAGGGCACCCAACAACAAAAACAAAAACTTTGAGAATTTTACATCAGTATTAAATTGACTATATAAAAGAAAAAATCGGTAGCAGCAATGTATCTGTCCAAAGCTACACAGTGGATGGGGAAGGTATTAGCCTTGCCCCTGGTCCCTTTCTGTACATGGAAGGTAAAGATACAGGCACAAAATTTCAATGGCCATCTCTACCCAGCATCCAGGAAATGTGTCAGGAACTGTGGCACACCAAGAACAAGCTTCAGAGGACATCCACATTTGGTAGAGTTTATGTGGTGATCTCTATATTGCTAGCTAAAAAGATAGCCTCATTACTCACTTTATGAGAGGTAATGAGTTAGAAGCAAGGGTGGTTCACTTTTTAGACATCCAAAACTTCCATTAAAATAGTTATTTAAACATGAAGTCTCTATTGATGGTAGGTACTCGGTGGTGGAAAATGTATTTGAAAAGTTATGCTATGCCCATATTAAATGATTTTAATTTTAAAGCTAACACACTTCCACATTGTCTCTTTAAAGACATGTTTCCTCATGTCTCCAAGCTTTAATGATTTTTCCCTGTTTTCCTTCAGCAGCTCACTATTTCCCAATCCAGCCTCTAACAAGCAGGGGGAGAGATCCTCACATCACCACTCACACATCTGAATGCAGTCCAAATCACTTGCTGCTTTCTGTCAAAACCTATCCCTACCTACAAAGATGTGCTTACAAAAAACACCCATATTATTTCTTTAAGTCAGCTTACAGACACCTACACTCTGTCATAAACAGGAAAGCCCTCCACTTGGTGCTCCAGTTTGGAAGTGACTGCCATGTTACCATTTCTGTAACTACTTTCTTTGTATAGGCACATCTTCCCTGTCCTCCTCTTTAGACATTTGGAATTGAAATACTGAGATAACTTGATTCAACATTAGAATTCATGAATTCATTTTTGATTCTGATACTTAAAACACATTCCCATTATTACACAGAGGAAAAAATTAAAATTCATACACTTAAAGCCATTCATTCAAGACCACACAGTGGCCAGTTGACAGAGCTGGGCTGAATTCATGTTTTTTGATTCCCAATTCAGTGTTTTGTCCTCCAGGAAAACTGTTCCGAAACTCTGATTCCCTTCTTTTCTTCAGTGACCTTTCAGACTAGAGATAATCCTTACCAGGAAATATGAAGCTGAGGCAGAAATAAATTTAGTATGGCAATCCTTTATATGTTCTAGCATTTCTAACCAAACAAGGATTAGATATAGATGCTGAACATCCTACCTTTCTTGCTGTGTCCTCCTTATGCATTCAAGTTTGTAATCCTGTCAGGGATCTTTATTTCACCACAGCTTTCCTCAACCAATTCCAAGACAGGAGAGACAAAAGAGAGCCTTATATTGTGTTTTACTTGAGAGATTTAAACATTTAATTATTTTATTTTATACTTAAGAAAATGACATTTTAAGTTACTGGAATACAATGTGATAATCTGTAAATGAGTCAATGAAGTTCCAAAAAAATCCACAAATTACAGTAATGATATATATGTTACATAAATATACACACATTTTTAACACACACATACATATATGCATATGCATATATATTTACACATTCAGAGAGAATATAAAGAGAGAAAGAGAAAAGGAGAGAGAGAGAGATTAGTAGAGTGCATCCATTAAATTGTGTATGAAGATGGGAGATGGGTTGGCATGTTTCACAAATACACTGTGCAGAATTCAGTATTAAAACTTAGACTGAATTATAGAACTGCTACTTTTTAGGAATGTGACCTTGGTCTACTGAGTTTAACACTTTAAACTTGTATCTAATACATTAAACAGGTAGAATGATTTAGCTAATGCTGTGGTTCTCAACTTGGAGGTGATTCTTCTGCTCAAGGTCTATTTGGCCATGTCCAGGGACACTTTTTGTTGTCACAACTGGGCAGGCTGTTGCTGATACCTAGTGGATAGAGACCAAGAATGCTGTTAAATATTCCACAATGCACCAAACAGTCCCTCACAGAGCGAGAATTACCAGGCCTAAAACGTCAATTTTGTTGAGGTGGAGAAGCCCTGGATTAATGGTGCTTTTGAGCTTCTTTTTTTGCCTACATCATCTTCTTAATTTGTTGTTGTTGTTAGGTGCCCTCAAGTCTATTCCAACTCATAGTGACCCTTTATCAAGCACGGTGTCCTTCTCTAGAGACTGGTCTCTGCTGATAACACTTCCAAAGTATGTGAGATGAAGTTTCGGCATCCGTGCTTCTAGGAACACTCTGGCTATACTTCTTCCAAGACACATTTGGTAGTTCTTCTGCCAGTCCATGGTATATTCAATATTCTTCACCAATACCATAATACAAAGGCATCAATTTTTCTTCAGTCTTCCTTATTGTCCAGCTTTCGCATGCATATGAGGTGATTGGAAACACCTTTACTTGGGTCAGCTGCATCTTCGTCCTTAAAGTAACATATTTGCTTTTGAACACTTCAAAGAGGTCTTTTGCAGCAGATACGTCCAATGTAATATGTCGTTAGATTACTTGACTGCTGCTTCCATGGCACTGGTTGTGAATCCAAGTAAAATGAAATCCTTGACAACTTCAATTATTTCTCCGTTTTTCATGATGTTGTTTATTAGTCCAGTTGTGAGGATTTTTGCTTTCTTTATGGTGAGGTGTTACTTCATACCTAAGGCTGTAGTCTTTGATGTAAGTGTTTCAGGCCCTCTTCACTTTCAGAAAAGAAGGTTTTGTCATCTGCATAACGCAGGTTGTTAATGAGACTTCCTTCAATCTCGATGCTATGTTCTTTTTCATATAGTCCAGCTTCGTGGATTATTTGGTCACCATACATTGTGGTAAAAGGATATAACCCTGACAAACACCTTTCGTGACCTTAAACCATGCAGTATACCTTATTCTATTTGAATGGCTTCCTCTGCCTCTATGTACAGATTCCTCATGACCACAATTAAGTGTTTTGGAATTCCCATTATTTGCAATGTTATGCATAATTTGTTATGATCCACACAGTCAAATGCTTTTGCATAGTCAATAAAAAACAGGTAAACATATTTCTAGTATTCTCTGCTTTCAGCGAGGATCCATCTGAAGTCAGAAATGATATCCCATTTTCCATGTTTTCTTTTGAATTTGGCTTGAATTTATGGCAATTCCCTAGAGATGTACTGCTGCTACCACTTTTTACTGATCTCCAGCAAAATTTTAATTATGTGTGATATTATATGATATTATTCAATAATTTCCACATTCTTTCGGATTACCTGTCTTTGGAATAGGCATAAATATGGATCTCTTCCAGTCAGTCGGCCAGGTAGCTGTCTTCCATATTTCTTGGCATAGATGAGTGGACACTTCCAACAGCAACCTTTTCTTGAAATATCTCAATTGTTACTCCTTCAATTCCTGGAGTCTTGTTTTTTGCCAATGTCTTCACTGTAGGTTGGACTTCTTTCTTCAGAACCAAGGGTTCCTAATCATATGCTACCTCCTGAAATGGTGGAAAGTCGACCAATTATTTTTGGTACAGTGACTCTGAATTCCTTTCATCTTTTGATGCTTCCTAAGTCGGTCAATATTTTCCTTATAGAATTCTTCAGTATTGCAACTAAAGGCTTGAATTTTTTCTTCAGTTCTTTTGCCTTGAGAAACGATGATCGTGTTCTTCCATTTTGGTTTTCTAATTCCAGGTCTCTGCACATTTAATTATAATACCTTACTTTGTCATCTTTAGCAGCCCTTTGAAATCTTCTGTTCAGATCTTTTACTTCATCATTTCTTCCACCTGCTTTAGTTACTGGACTTTCAAGAGCAAGTTTCAGAGTCTCTTCTGATATTCATTTGGTCTTTTCTTTCCTTTCAGTCCTTTCAATGACATCTTGCTGTCTTCATGTATGGTGTCCTTGATGTCATTCCACAACTCCTCTGGTCTTCTTAATTACCACACTTGTCATTTACTAAGACTATTCAGTGATAAAGTCTTTCCAATTTTTTTCTGCACACTTCCACCATTTGAACCTCACAAGAATGCTGCTAAGTCATCAATAAAAATATTATTATGCTGATCTAACACAAATATTAGTGAGCATACAAGGCAAAACAACAACAGAAGCAGCAATAGGATAAAGCCCTGGGTATCATGTAGCCACTTACCTCCTTATTGGTAAAAGAATGCACAGGAAACAACAGCTCCCATGATCGCTATTGAAAACTTGAATCTGTGTGTTATCTTTATTCCCAGTGTCTCCTGCACAACTCAGGTGTCTTCAGCTCTCACATAGACAGATTCTGCATTATACAGTTCCAATTATTCTCAGCCTGACTCTCCTCTCTCTCCCAATTCAGACACCATGTTTTCAAATCGACATCATGTTTTCAAGTTAGCTAAAAAAAAATAAACAAAACACAGCACCAAACTGTTGTTTGCACTTCTATTCCAGAAATACTGCTGTACATTTCAGTGTCAAAAGCAGCTCTGTCCTTTAGCCCACTTGTAATCTAATTCTGATCTCTACTTCTTTTCTAATTAACCACCTCAACTACAGCATCATTGCTTTCCAGATAGTTAACTACCTTGTCAAAGGGCAATTGAAAATAGAATAAAAGATATATAATTATATAAAGCATCTGCACCTAAATATCTCCAATAACTCTATATAAATAATGCCACATTCCCAACAGTCTCCACTTTGTTACCACCTTCAGCTCTGTTTCCGAGATTAGGCAGCAGGTTCTAGCCACAGCATACTGCTATCTACTCTTCTAAACAGCCCCTTTTCCCTACTCCTGGTATTTGCTTCCCAACATTGTACAATGTGCCAAATCCTATTATCTTTTAATCCTCCTCTAAACTACACTCCTGCTATGTAATTTTTTGATCAACTTGAAGCCGACAACTAATAGGTTCTTGCCCAGCAGACTAGCGAATTGAAGTCAGCCGGACTCGGGGTTGGAAGAACACAGAGTCATTCACAGTTTGCTAACTGGGAGGCAGGCAAGGTCTCCCGACCTAAGGTGGCCAGCTTCCTGAACTAAGGCAGATTTGCTCCTTATATATTACATATTCATGAACAGTGAGAGGAGGAGCTTCAGTCCTGCGTTTCTTGCCTAGTTCGCATAATTTTTGCAAATGGGCTTTTGCGCACAGTTCTAAAAATATTGTGCACAGCCCTAAAAAAAATGACAATAGCTGCTACTGCCACCACAGGAAGGTCATATGGGGGTAAATTTGGAGTTGGTGTGAATGAGCCTGGGCATCCTGCCAGGAGAAGTGAGGAAACCTGGGGAATCAACCAATCATGGAGAGGTGTTGTAAAAGGTGTAATAAAAATGTAACAAGAGTAGACTTTTCTGAAAAACAGCTATTATGGGATGGTCAATAACAGTCTGCCCGCTTCAAACTCAGTCTAAATAAATTATTGTCTGTTCATGGTTTAGTTTTAGTTCACACATACTTTTATTTTGGCAGTTACCACCCTGTATCATCTGTTTTGTTTCAGAAGTCTCTCTTTTATGAATGTGGCAGTCTTCAGGGTGAGGCCCTGTCTTATGCTCCAGAATTCAGTTAAGAAGTTCCTACAGAACTCAACCACTGAAGTATCTTTAATTTCACCACTTTTCACTTTTATCCAAAAATAGATGCATGTTATCACAAATGTTATTCCCGGAAGTGAAAAGAACTTATATTTTAGGCACAAAGAGAACACTTCTTGTGCCTAAAACATAAATTCTCTTCTATTTTTGTAATAACTTTTGTGATTCATGCATAATCTATTCTGGAATAAAGGTGAAATGTGGTGAAGTTAAAGATACCTCGCTGGTTGATGCTATGTGTGAACTTCTCAACTGAATTATAGAGAATAAGACACAGTCCCACCCTTGCGACTGCCACATTTGTGAAATTTAGACATTTGAACACATAATCTGGGCTTCTGTGGAGTCCCTGGCTGGCACAAATGGTTAGCGCTCAACTAATAGTCAAAAGGTTATCAGTTTGAACCCACCCAGAGGAACCTTGAAAGACAGGCCTGGTGATCTGTTTCTGAAAGGTCACAGTCTTGAAAGCTTTCCAGAGCATTTCTACTCTGCACACATGGGTCCATCATGACTTAATACAGACTCAATGACAACTGAAAACAACAACAACGGAGCATCTGTTAAGAGTGATGGTATAATTTGGGAACAGACAAGGAAGATGGTTGAACAACATGATGAACATAACTAATGCCACCGAACTGTACATGCAGAGATTGTTGAAATGCCAAGTGTTTTGTTACATATATATTTTCCATAATAAAAAGAGAAAGCCTGCACAAGTGGTCATCTAATGTCTTTAGATTTTGATTTTTTAAATAACTATATATGGTAATTTTATACTCCTTAAAGCCAAATAAAAAGAAAATTTTAAAGTCCCCTGATTATTGAGATGTGGAATTTGTCAATCACTTATACCAGCACATAACAAAGAGTGATCCTTTATGATTTGTAATCAAGTTATTCTAAAATATTTATATGATTCTTGATAAAACAAATGTTAGAATCAGTACCTTTCATTGTCTTCCCCCCTTCGTGGTAGTCCTGCGTGCATCACCAGAGCAAACGTCCACGAATACTTTCTATGGGAAAGTACACACTCACCTCTCACATATCGGGACGTCTGTGGAGACACATCTGCAACCATGATTCGGGGCTTCTTTACTAGGGTGCTCATCCTAATATTTGTTGTTCTGCTTGTGTTCTCTTGGCAATGCTCCCCTGAGACTAGGTCACGGGAGAGTGATTCGCTAATTGTAGGGGATGACCTTTGGCCGGGAGTGTGTGGGGGGGGAGTGTATGACACGTTTTCCAGATTTTTTCACAGGCTTGATTACCTTAACTCAGTGAAAAAGAACTCAGTGAAGAATGAGTTAAATGCTATCTATTTGGATTGCTAAAACATTATTTCACTGAAGTTTTCTATACATGTATGTACCATATATTAATACTCAGTAAGTACACATTTTACAACAATAAAACGTTTTCAAGAAAGAGACTACATGTTTTCAGAGTGTTTTACAAAGTTAACTGTGTAAAGCTTCATGTTCATAACAAGTACTCTTAAACACAGTGTAAACATTTCCCTGCAATGAGAGAGTTGTAAGCACACTTATTCAGAGATACATTTGTAGAGTTTCATATTCAGAAAACCTCTATCTAACAAAATTTTACAATTCTTATCTATACATCGAGTGTTCGACACACTCCATTTTCCATGCAGTTTGTAAGACAACAAACACACAAACCCCCCTAAAGAATTTTTTTTAATTTGCAAATACATCTAATAAATTAAAATAAAAATGATATTAATTTAATTAAAAAGAAATACATATATGTACAACTACACAGTAAATATAAACATAAGTATAAATGTGAAGTAAATGTAAATATAATTTATTACATGTATTGGCATATAAAACAAAACCTGTTGCCGTTGAGTCAGTGCCGACTCACAGAGACTCGAAAGAACAGATTAGCACTGTCCCATAGGGTTTCCAAGGTGCACCTGGTGGATTTGAACTGCCGACAGTTTGGTTAGCAGCCATAGCTCTTAACCACTATGACATACAGAGTAAATATAAGTGCAAATGCAATGAAAAAGTTAATACGATTATTTATATAATACACAGTTATAAGCGCACATAGATATCAGACTTTTATTAAATTAATTTAGTTATTAAACATGTTATATTATATACATAATTACTTTGGATGTCATTTTTCAGTCCTTCACACAATTTGTATATTTTAAAATGTTTAAGTACAAGGTTACAAGGCAATACACATTTAAAAATTTTTTTTGGCTTTTTTTTTCATTTTGTGAAAAATACCAGGTAAAATAAAATAATGTGTCATTACTACAGACGAAGTATTATTCACTATAGTTTGTGATATTTTGAAAATATGTGCTAATGCAGTTTTTATTCCACTTAATACCTAATTGTCCTTAGTGTACATATGTCTCCAATAATGTAATTAATTGTAACATAGATCCAATGTGAAAAGTTTTAAAAAGAAAATGTTCAAAAATTCCTGACAAAGAAAAACAGCATTTATATTACCTTCCTTAGAGGACAATAAAAGGTTGTAGTGCCAGAAGAAGCAAGAGAACTTATTTGGCATGAGGAAGGAAGTTAGAAAAAATTTCTACAGGGAAATAAGCAACTTCAGATTCAGCCTCACAAACTCAGTTAGTTGTAAAGAATCTTAGTTAGAAAACCCCAATGAATCTGGGAATTAGAAATCTAGAAAGCCTGTGACTGGAATTCAGTGCTGAATCATCCTTGGGTTCACTAGTGCATGGGACAGTCACAGAAGGGTAGACAGAGCAGGATGGCTCTGTGTCCCTGTCCCCAGGTAGAAATCCCAGGTTTTTGCTCAACATGACTCATATTGAACAAGAAATGAGAGACAGAAATGGGGGAGCAGGAAAGACATCTTTATTTCACTGTACAAGGAAAACGAGTCAGTCAGAGCTGCTGCTGCCAAGACTGCTCACCAAGAGCAAGGAGACAAGTTACTTTAAAAGGGTTTAAAAGTAAGGAGTTCATACAAGTTGATTTAGAAAATAATATTGGAGTCATTGTTCCCTGTCCTTGAGCATAGAGAATGTGACCCAGCTGGAGCTAGACTCACAAGGACTCACAAGGACACATCAACTGGGCCCTGAGATATAAAGACAATAGCTAAAATAATCTTGAAATATGCCTTTTAGGGAACATTTCACATGAACCAATCAAATAAGAACACAAAAGTCTTTCTACTCTTATCTTTTTTCTATTAACATTTAGTGACTAGAAAATTTGTTGGACCAATGGAGACCCTCCTGACTGTCATTACTGAAACCTGTAACAATGATTGTTAAGAAAGGCAATTCAAAATGTAGGATCACAATTTCTAGCCAATCGGTGAAAACATGAAGCTTTCAATAGTTTTGCCCATTTGTAATGTTAATATATACTGATGACTCTGTAACCTTTTTGGACTCAGGCAGAGATGGCTGTAGCAGCAAGCTTGTCCATTTTTCTACTTTTGTCTTGGAGGCAGATTACATGAAGAATAAATTAACCCTTCAACTCAGATATCAAAGAAAATTTTGTTATCTTAACAGCAAGAAACCCAATTATTTGTTTTAGATGCCATTTAACATTAAAGCTCCTAAAAATCTCATAAACTCAACCATTACACTTTAGTCAGGCAGGTAAAACTTTTGACTATTATCAAATAAATTTCTTTTTCAATAAACCTATTAAACATTGTCTTTGTTGCATATCCTTCATAGTAAAAATGGCAAAAAAAGAACATGTTCATTAACAGACTTAACTATATATATTTTTTCTCTTGTAGTATAAAAAGCAACAATATGTTAACTTAAATTACGACAAGTATCTACTAACTCATTTTAACATCACTAAGCTACCTAAAATGTCTTAAAAATTAGTTTAAGCTTGTATACTGTAAAACATAACTGTTGCTGAAACAAAGTATGTTCAAACATTCTAAGTTTTCATTCAACTTTCACAATTTCTCATTTTTTTTCAATCTAATTTTAGGCTTCAAAGAGTTTATCAACTGGCTTTGGAAATCACAAAGTCTCTGTTCGACCAGTTTACTGATATGTATATAACCTTCTCTGGCTACTCTAGGAAACATTTTTTCCAGGCCATTTCAGATATGTCTCATTGTGATTTCTATTTTTTGGCTTCTTAAAGTTCCCCGACTATAGACAGAACTTGTTTACAGCTCTTTTATGACTGGGATTCACCCAATTTCTGATAACTATGGGAAAGCAGCAGTTCTTTCCTGTCTTCTTTTTGTATTAAAAGGATCTCCATCTAGTCAAAAGGGTCTTTCAAAAGCTCTTCTGTAGCTACAGGACCTTGGAGACTAGGTACCAGGGAGGCCTAATCCTCTGCTGCCCTCACTCTCTTGACTCATGAAAGACACTTACATATGTTTAAGTTGACCTAGGAATTATGAAGCACAAAAGGTAACTAATTTCTTTCCCTTTTACTGTTCTGGAACTGCTACTTTTACTTTAAGACAAAATTATTCTTTTTCCTTAAATAAAACACATTTCATATAATATGTAGCTTAAATTACTTAGAAAGTTTTCACTTTTAAGATTAACATAGTATAGAACATAAAGACCTTAGTGTACTTTTCAAATAGACCAATTTATATAAAAGTTTCTCCAAGTAGCTATTAAAAGTCTAAATCATAAGACAGACACAAGACACAGTTTTTCTTGGATGAGAAAAGAATTGAGGTTCTAAGACAGCCTTACAAAAAACACTAATTTTCAGCTATAGTCTCCAATCTAATACAAGACAGAAACTTAGATACAATGCTCTAGACCAAAAGCAAGCTCTCAGAACAAAAGGAGACAGAAAGACCACACAAACTCACCGAACAACACCACACAAAACAAGGATATGGGGGATTATAGTTTCTTAAAGAGTATACAGAATTTTTTGGTAAGATCGGCTCAATCCAGCAGAAAAAAACAGTTCTAGATAAAACTTATTAACTTACCAGGGACTCAGATAGAGGAATATTAGACCTTTTGACAAAGCCTGAGCATCAAGCATAAGTTTCTCAAAGAGGAAAATACAACACGAACGAAAATTCATTTTGCCAAATTGGTCACTGATCTTCCAAATTACTTCCAGTATCTTTAGTTTATAGTGTTTTTAAATATGAACCCCAAACAAGTGTCTCGGTAGCAGGGGGGAAATCCAGGCTCATTTACCAAAGATGTTAAGCTCTAAGGTTCAAGCTTCTGATTTTCTTATTTTTGAACTTAATTCATTCTGATGACTAAAGACCATGTCTCTTATTTTAGACCTTAAATATACTAGTTCCTCCAATTGGAAAGTATAGTTCACCAAAAGAGTTACTGGATATCACTCTAAACTACATGATCAAGCAAAAATATAAGAAAGATTCTCCATAATCAGTTTTTCAAATACATATGCCAAACAAAACTTTAGAAAACATAAGAAAGAGAACAAAAAATAGTAAGGAAAGGTTTGTTTTCTGAAAGCACTTAACCCATCGGTGTTGAAGGGAAGTTGAGTGGGAACACTTGGGTCCAGAAGATAGGGCCTCTCTTTGTCAGCTTCTATTCCTCAGTACAGGTCTCCTTGAGGTTAACTGGACTCATAGCTTCAGAAACCCTTGACGACTACACCGTTGACTTTTGTAGGGAAAAAACATCACAAAGTTTAGTAAAGCAAAAGAAAATTTTATTCGTCTGGCTGGGTTTAGAAACACAACTGTAATCTCTGACCTCATTAAGGCAAGGTGACGTGATATAACAAAATAGCCTTAGATTTTTTATTAGTCCAAGAAAGTAGTCTGTGCAGTTGCATTAGACAACAAGCTACTGGGTTACACGCTGTAACACCCTTACAAACACTAGATTTATTTGGTTGGTTACCATCGGGAATAAGTACATGGGCTAGATCATTACTGCAAGGAATAGTAATATTCTTAGTCTACATCCTGATAGTATTAGACATAATAAAGTTTATCCTCTATAGTCTGACACACTTAAAAGGCAAAAGAAGGCCCCCTGCTAAAATGCTTGTGCTCATTGAATCAGCTCACTCTCCGCAATGCGATTGACAAGAACGTCACACTTACTTAAGATTCTGGTGAAGAACCAGATTGTATCCAGTGGAAAACCAGCAGCATGAGTTTAAAGAGACTGCAATGGTCACCATTTAGGAACTCAACTAAGTCCAAGTATTGATCATCAATGTGCTATCTCTAATCACCGATCAAAATGAAGGAATGGTTTTGAAAATAATATTGGAGTCGTTATCCCCTGTCCTTGAGGATAAAGAACATGACCCAGCTGGAGCTAGACCCACAAGGACTCACAAGGACACATCAACTGGGCCCTGAGATATAAAGACAGTAGCTAAGACATGCTTGGAAAATGTCTTTTACGGAACCTTTCCCAAAAGCCAATCAAGCAGAACAGAAACGACTATCCACTCTTATCTTTTTCTATTAATATTTAGTGAATAGAAATTTTGTTGCACTAGTGAAGACCCTCCTGAATCTTATTACTGAAACCTGTATGAATGATTGTTAAGAAAGGCTATTCAAAATGTAGGATCACAGTTTCTGTCCAATCAGTGAAAAGGCAAAGTTTTCCGTAGTTTTGCTCGTTTGTAATGTTAATATATACTGATGAGTCTATAACCTTCCTTGGACTTGGGCAGACATGGCTGTAGCAGCATGCTTGTCCATTTTCCTACTTTTGTCTGTTCTATAATACCTCCTTGAATTTAGACCGCCATGGCTGTGGCGGCTTGCTTGTCCACTTGCCCATTCTTGCCTATTCTGTAACATTCCTTGGATTTGGGCAGACATGACTCTGGCAATAGGCTCATCTGATTTCCCACTTTTGCCTTTTTGAATATATGCTGAATAAAACTTTCTTTTTGCTTTACGAAACTTTGTGATTTTTTCCCCCTACAGCAAAATTGTGTCAGCAACATTCTTAACCATATTATGCAGGCGCAATGGGGTTTACATATAACCTCCAAGCAAAAAAAAAAAAAAAAACAGGATTCCAACACAAAGCTGGATAGGGGGCAAGCAGCAAAGGAAACAGGATTTTTAATGCAACACTGTGGGGCCTCTGCCTCATTCCCAGGAGACATCACAGCACCAAGGATGGCATGGACATGGGGATGTCATGGAAATGAGAAATGGGGTATGGAGGGCATGAGATGCCAGCTACAACAGTGAGTGGACTGAGGATGGGGCTTGGGTTGGAGGGACTTTGTCTTCAGTGGAAGCCAAGGTAGAGGCCAAGCAAACATGTGAGGACAGAATGCCGAGACTCTCCCCCATAATGCACTCAGGGCATAATCTCTGCTTGGAGAGCAGACTAGAAGTTACATGAGGGCAAGACAGGGATGCATCAAAGTCAGACTCATGCCTACAGTTATGAGAGACATGCCTATGGGAAGGCTTGTAAGACCAAGGGAAGGTTTCATAACAAAAAACAGTTGCCCCATATTTATAGTTATGGTTGTATTCATGAAGTCACGCTCTTGTCATCCTGTCTCCTAATTTAGTTCCAGTGAGAAAGAGGAAGTAGAGAAAGCAGATGAATCTTGACTTAGCAGAGTCTAAACCTTGGACTGGTTGCTATGAGTCGGAACAGACTCGAGGGTAACTGGTTTTTTTTTTTTTTTTTAACCCTTGGACTGGAGTCCTGGTGGTGCAGCGGTTAAGTGCAAAAGCTAGTATCCAAAAAGTTGGCAGTTGAATCCACCAGTGGAAACCCTTTGGGGCAGTTCTACTTTGTCCTATAGAGCCGCTATGGGTCAGAATCAATGACAATGAGTTTTTTTTTTAAACCTTGGACTGACCAATTGCACACCCACAAATGATTCAGTCATCTTGCAAGAAGAAGTTTATTATTTTTATTTTTTCTTCTGTAAATGAAAATTGGGTCTGATGAAATTAGGTAAGTTCATTAATAGAGATATAAACTAATATTTCAGTATACAAGAGTGATAAAATACAGAAAGCAAAATGCAAATGAAGTCATAGTAAAATGCAAATGAAAGCTGAATAATCACAACATATCTATTAAAGCTGTGATTATCTGTGTTATTTCCAGAAGGTATCCCCCCAATCCCCAATATAGACAATAGTGTATGGCTTCATGCCCAGGTAATTTCAGATATTCTTATGTAGTCTTCAATGCAATTCCAGTTTATATTTTTGTAGGAAAATGTACATTAATAATTACAAATTATTTAACTATAAAGATAATTCACAAAGGCTTAGGAAGTTATGTATATTTTAGAAAGAACTTGAAGTAATCCATTTTTTCATTTTTATAGATCTGCACATAGTATGATGCACATAAAACTTTTACAAGGAAAGAAAGTGCAACCATTAGCATCAGCACAGGCTTCCCTTATTCACATCATAAAATTCATATTATGCTGAATCATTCATCTCACATGTTAAATAATTTTTAGGGGAAATTCTGACGGTATGTTATGCTATATTAACCAGGAAAATCAATGCTAGCTATAATATTAGGAAAGTTCAGTGTCTCCACATAGCAAAATTTACTTGCCTTTAATGTCACATCCAGACATGGGTTAGATTGTCCTCTTTCTTTTGTAGCTGTACCATACTGAATTACATGACCTCCCAGGGTCTCCGCGGCAGGAGAAGACAGAGATGTGGCTGGAAGTGCAACACTTCACTCAGAGTTATTGTCTGTTGCATGGAGCGAAACACATGGTTATGACTTATATTCAACGAAAGCTGGGGAATATGGAAAACCTCACAGAGTTGTTGACCACTCGTTTTGGTACATATATTTCATATAACATAAAATAATCACACAGACTATGTAAATAGTTACATTTTAAGAAAACATTGTGTATCTAGCTTTAAAAAAGAGTCTTAATAAAGCCAGATATTTATTTTATTCAATTGTATTCCTCCACACAGGTGCAGAATGAGCTGTTTCCAAGTGACAGTTAAAATACTTCTATAAATGTGAATGAAAAGATGAGTATGGGTGCATAGACACAGTCAAGACAGAGAGTGAGAAAGATCACACAAAAGCATTATCAGTAGAAACTCTCATGTTATCTCACAATAAGGTATGTCTTATAACAATATGAAAGTGAGGAAACTGACACACTGTGGTCAAATAAATCATCCAATCTAGCTGCAGGAGATATTGATGAAAAAACAAATTGAACCCTAGCATATTTAAGCATTAAGCTCTCCTAGATAGATCAGTACATTTATCTAGGTTTATTGATTGTAAACTTCTGATGTTCGATACCAGTATCTTCCAGTCAGTAGGTTTCACACTCCTGCCTTAATCATTCTTTGAACTTGCTGTGTTATAGATGATATATTTTGTTAGAACCTCCATCAGAATAGAAAATCAGGGACACCAGGGATTTAATGATATTCACTTTTCTGTCCTAGGTTCTGTTAGACCTGGTATGGTAAAGGCTTTGTGTCATAAATTTGAAAATATCAGACAAAAGGATGCAGGCTTATAGTCATGGCTGTCTAGCCTTTGCACTTGAGTTACTAGCTGCTCTCCAATCTGAAAAATTCTTGAGTCCAGTTACTGAATATTTTAACCTTGCATCCCCAGTATATAGTTCAGGGAATGGCTCTGGTATTCCATATTTATTTCTTGTTTACCTTTAATATCATGACTTTTCCAGATCCCATTATCTACTCTGTTCTCTTTGTTGTTGTTAGGTGCTATTGACTCAATTCCAACTCACTGTGATTCCATATGACAGAGTAGAACTGCGCCATAGAGTTTTCTAGATTGTAATCTTTATGGGAGCTGATCACCAGATCTTTCTCCCATGGAGAAGTTAGGTGGGTTCAAGCCACCAACATTTTGGTTAGCAGCTGACCACTTAACCATTGTGGCAACAGGGCCTTAAGATCCTAAAATTGTATTAAACAATAAGTACAAATCTAGTGAATGCTGGGTTTACACAAATTTATCAATCAAAGTTATGAAGTCAACTGGTGGTCTTTTTTCAATTCACACCATTAACTTAGCAAGAATAACAACAATGAGAACCAATGATGCCATTAATAAGAGAATTAAAGAATTACCCAGGGAGATGACTCACTGACAAGGCTCAGGCATTATGTTATTGTTAGCTGACTCTAAAAGGCCAATTTCTAAGCCAGCAGAGGGAAAAGCTGAGAAACATCCTGACTCATATGTAGAATCCCACAAGAGCAGGTTTTTGTAGAAAAATGTACTTCTGAAACTGATGTCAAGGTGAGGCTAAACACAGCAGGAAAGAACTTTTGGTCTCTCTACTTTGCTTTCTAGCTGTTCATACAAGCATCTGACATTTATGTTTTTGTCTATTGCCTGATGACTTAGTATGGTTTCTAGACTTCTATGCAGTAACACATAATATTCACTGAAACTTTACGTTAGTATTTTAGAATATAATGAACACCCCTATAGGACTTTTCCCAGGGCCTTCATAACATCGTTATTCCAAAGACTATAGATCATGGGGTTGAACATGGGAGTGAGAATGGTGTAGAAGACCGACACTGTTTTATCTTGGCCTGGAGTGTGGGAAGAGATCGGCCTCATGTACGTAAAATAGATGGTGCCATAATATAGACTGACCACAGTCAAACGAGATGAGCAGGTGAAGAATGCTTTCTTCCATCCCTCAGTGGAAGCCATTTGAATAATAGAGATCAGAATGAGCCTGTAGGAGGCAAGGATGACTGAGAACAGAATAAGAAGCAGAATAGTGATGCTGATCGACATCCTAGTCTCACAGGACATGGTGTCCTTACAGGTGAGTCTCATGGCTCCAGGAAGTTTACAATAGAAATGATTAATCTCTCTGTTTCCACAAAAGAAGAACCTCATGGTATAGACTGTGTATCAAAGCATTGAGAGAGCCACTGGCTCATGAGCTTACAGCTATCTGCCTGCAGAGGGGTCAGTTCATGAGGAGAGAATAGTGTAGAGGCTTGCAAATGGCAACATAGAGGTCATAGGACATGAGGCCTAAGAGGATACACTCAGCCCCACCCAGGAATAATCCCAGGAACATCTGTATCCCACATCCAGAAACCGAGATGACTGTCCTGTGCAGAAGGCAGTCAGTCATTATCTTGGGGACAATGGCAGATGTGAACAAGATGTCTATGAGAGAGAGCTGCCACAGAAAAAAATTACATATGGGTGTGAAGGTGGGGGTCTATCAGGATTACCACAATCAGGAGATTGTTTCCAGTCAGGGTAACAAGGAACATCATGGTGATAAGGGCAAAGAGACAGAAGTGAGTTGGGATGTATTGAAGCAGACCTGAAAGAATAAATTCAGTGACTGTGTGGTTCTCCAAATGCATCATTCATGGTATCTCCCCTGTGGTAAAAGCAAATGCACATAAGTATGTATACAATTTTTAAAATTAACTTTGGTCTATGGAAGTTAAAAAAAAGCCACCAAAAAAATTTTTTTAATATATTATGTAAAGAATTCTCGGGGGAAAAAAAGGTGGAACCAGTAGAAATAAATTGATCAAATGATATTTGTCCTGTGTGTTTTAGTGCCACATGATGCAGAGTACTTTTAGACTGACTTTGCCCACTGTCTTAGTCATCTAGTGCTGCTATAACAGAAATACCACAAGTGGATGGAGTTAACAAAAAAAAGTTCAGGAGGTGGAGCCAACATGGCAGAATAGACAGACGCTTCTGTAGAGCTCTCTTTACAACAAAGGCCCCAAAAAACAAGTGAAACGAGTATATTTATGACAAGCTAGGAGCCCTGAGCATCAAAGGCAAGTTTAGAAAATGAACTGAGGGGCAGGGGAGGAAGAGAGGGTTCAGAAGCAGAGAAGAGTTACTGGACCTGAATTATGGGGAGCCCTCAGACACCATTCCCAAAGTAGAGGCAGTGGGTGGAGCTAGCTTTCAGCCAGAGTTTCCTAAGGGAGAAGCACCCAACCACACAGCCTACTCACATCTCCAGAACCAGAGAAGAAAGGTGCTTTCAGCAAAAGCTAAGTACTTGTGTATATTTTAACGTGCCCACCCACCCCCAAGTTGGCTTCAGCGGCTGAATTCCCAGGGTCTGAGATAGGCACTGTTGAGAGCTTACAGCCATCCTCCTGGCCTTGGAGGAGGAAAAAATTTGCATTTGG
Source organism: Loxodonta africana (assembly GCF_030014295.1). NCBI lineage: Eukaryota > Metazoa > Chordata > Mammalia > Proboscidea > Elephantidae > Loxodonta > Loxodonta africana. Next base: position 362,624 of record NW_026974941.1, on the reverse strand, counting down.
AGAAAAGATAATTTGCAAGCTCCACTAACAGGGGGAGCTCCGGAGAGAGGTGGCTCTTGTCCAGACAGAAATGGTCTGTGGACTTTCAGCACCTTTCCCCTCTGCATGGACATGTGTGGGCCTATTTCAGGACAATAGACCCTTGTTGGCAGACTCCAACTGTTTCAGCTGTGTGGTGGAGAGGTGGGTGTTGGAAGTTTTACGTTGCTTTGCCTATTAAACAGGGTCCTCACCTACCCACATCAGGGACCTAAGTACTGGCAGCTCTACTCGGGTCACCCAGCCACCCATGACAGGGGTCCAAGGATAACTGGTACCTCCCAGTCCTTACAACCAAAAACATTGGGTGCCCATGGTCTATCTGCAGAACCCAACCACCTGCATGATCTAGGGAACAGGGGCGTGTTTCCTCAGAGACACTAGGGGGTCATTTCTCAGCCCCCTGCCTTGTGCAGAGTGTGACTCCTTGCTGCAACCAGATACTAGTACCTACACCAATCACCCCTGCCCCTCTAAGGCTGTAGGAAAGAGCCTGTACCACATACTTGATGATGATCAGCTACCTGGACACCTGCGCTGAATTCATACAGGAAAAGTGAATGCACTCCTAGACAGATATACCTGATAACAGCTCTAGCCTTCTGGGGATGGGACCTCAGAACTCCAAAGGTGAAAATAATCAAGCTAGTTCACTCAAGCAACCCATTTGGGCATATCTAAACAAAAAAAAGAAAGAAACTAAGCCACAGTAAGCAAACGTAAACTAATACAATAACTTATAGATGGCTCGGAGAAAACAGTCAATATCAAGTCACATAAAGAAACAGACCATGATCACCTCAACACGCTCTCAAAACAAAGAATCCAGGGATCTTCAAGAAGAAAGTCCATTCCTGGGATAACTAGAGGCAGAATACAAAAGTTTAATACACAGAACCCTTCAAGACATCAGGAAAGAAATGAGGCAATAAGCAAAACAAGCCAAGGAACAAACAGATAAAGGAATTGAAGAAATCAGAAAGATTACTCAGGAACATAATGAAAAATTGAATAAACTGGAAAAATCCATAGACAGTAATCAGAAACTCAGAAGATTAACAATAAAATTACAGAAGTAGACAACTCAATAGAAAGTCAGAGGAGAAGAATTGAGCAAACAGAAGCTGGAATTCCTGAACTTGAAGATAAATCACTTGGCACTAATATATTTGAAGAAAAATCAAATAAAAATTAAAAAAAAAAATGAAGAAACCTTAAGAATCATGTGGGACTCTATCAAGAGAAAAAACCTACGAGCAATTGGAGTACCAGAACAGGGAGGGATAACAGAAAATACAGACAGAATTGTTGAAGATTTGTTGGCAGAAAACTTCCCTAATATCGTGAAAGATGAGAAGATATTATAGAACTCCTCAGAAGGTAGATGTTAAAAGAAAGTCACCAAGACATGTTATAATCAAACTTGCCAAAACCAAACATAAAGAGAGAATTTTAAGAGCAGCTAGGGATAAATGAAAAGTCATCTACAGAGGAGAGCCAATAAGAATAAGCTTGGACTACTCGGCAGAAACCATGCAGGCAAGAAGGCAATGGGCTAACTTATTTAAAAAATTGAAGGAAAAAAATTGCCAGCCAGGAATCATATATCCAGCAAAGCTGTCTCTTACATATGAAGGTGAAATTAGAATATTTCCAGATAAACAGAAGTTTAGGGAATTCATAAAAACCAAACCAAAAGTATAAGAAATACTAAAGGGAGTTCTTCAGTGAGAAAATCAATAATATCAGGTATCAACCCAAGACTAGAACACTGGGCAAGGCAATCGGAACTCGAGCCAGACAGGGTAATCAAAAAAACAAAGCAAGATTAAAAAAAAAAAAAAGCTCAAAACAAAGTAACAGTGATGTTATTATATAAAAGAAGACAACATTAAAACAATAAAGAGGGACTAAGAAATGTAATTACAGACATTCAATAATGGACAGGATGATACAGCAACACAAAGAAATAAAGTTAGTTTTAAATTTAGAAAAATAGAGGTAAATAATAAGGTAACCACAAAGTAGACAAACTATCCCACTCATAAAAATAAAGTACAAGGAAAAAGTAGACTCAGCAGAAACAAAATCAACAACACTGAATACAAGGAAAGGACAATGTATAAAGACAATCTACTCAGCACATAAAATTAACTGGAAAAAGAAACTCTCAACAACATACAAAAAAAAGATATTAAAATGATAGCACTAAATTCATACCTATCCATAATTATGCTCAATGTAAATGGACTAAATGAACCAATAAAGAGACAGAGAGTGGCAGAATGGATTAAAAAACACAATCCGTCTGTATGCTGCCTACAAGAGACACACCACAGACTTAGAGACACAAAAACTAAAACTCAAAGGATGGAAAAAAATATATCACACAAACAATAATAAAAAAAAAAAACGCAAGACTGGCAATATTAATTCCTGACAAAATAGACTTGAAAGTTAAATCCATCACAAAGGATAAGGAAGGACACTATATAAAGATTAAAGGGACAAAATACCAAGAAGATATAACCATATTAAATACGTATGCACCCAATGACAGAGCTGCAAGATACATAAAACAAACTCTATCAGCATTGAAAAGTGAGATAGACAGCTCCACAATAATAGTAGGAGACTTCAACACTCCACTTTTGGCGAAGGACAGAACATCCAGAAAGAAGCACGATAAAGACATGGAAGATCTAAATGCCACAATCAACCAACTTGACCTCATAGACATATGCAGAACACTCCACCCAACAGCAACCAAGTATAATTTTTTCTCCAGTGCACATGGAACATTCTCTAGAATAGACCACATATTAGGCCACAAAGCAACCCTTAGCAGAATATAAAACACTGAAATATTACAAAGCATCTTCTCAGACCTTAAGGCCATAAAAGTGGAAATCAATAACAGAAAAAGCAGGGCAAAGAAATCAAACACTTGGAAACTGAACAATACCCTGCTCAAAAAGAACTGGATTATAGAAGATATTAGGGATAGAATAAAAAATTCATAGAATCCAATGAGAATGAAAACACTTCCTATCAGAACCTTTGGGACACAGCGAAAGCAGTGCTCAGAGGTCAATTTATATCAATAAGTGCACACATTCAAAAAGAAGAAATGGTGAATATCAAAGAATTATCCCTACAACTCCAATAGAAAGAGAGCAACAAAAGAAACCCTCAGGCACCAGAAAAAAACAAATAATAAAAATTAGAGCAGAACAAAATGAAATACAAAACAGAAAAACAATTGAAAGAATTAACAAGGCCAAAAGCTGGTTCTTTGAAAAAATAAACAAAATTGATAAACTATTGGTCAAACTGACAAAATAGAGGAGAGGAAGAAAATAACCCGAATAAGAAATGAGATGAGTGGTATTGCAACAGACCCAAATGAAATTAAAAGAATCATATCAGATTACTATGGAAAATTGTACTCTAACAAATTTGAAAACCTAGAAGAAATGGATGATTTCCTAGAAAACACTACCTACCTAAACTAACACAAAGAGGTAGAACAACTAAATACATCCATAACAAAAAAATTGAAAAGGTAATCAAAAAACTCCCAACAAAAAAAAAGCCCTGGTCCAGAAGGCTGGCTTCACTGCAGAGTTCCACCAAACTATCAAAGAAGAGTTAATGCCGCAACTATTAAAGGTATTTCAGAGCATAGAAAAGGACGGAAGACTACGAAATTCATTCTATGAAGCCACCCAATCGTTGCTAGCAAAACGAGGTAAAACACCACAAAAAAAGAAAATTGCACACTTATATCCCTCGAGAACTAGGTGCCGTCCAGTCGGTTCCGACTCATAGCAACCCTATGCACAACAGAATGAAACACTGCCCGGTCCTGTGCCATCCTTACAATCGTTGTTATGCTTGAGCTCATTGTTGCAGCCACTGTGTCAATCCACCTCGCTGAGGGTCTTCCTCTTTTCCACTGACCCTGTACTCTGCCAAGAATGATGTCCTTCTCCAGGGACTGAACCCTCCTGACAACATGTCCAAAGAATGTAAGTTGCAGTCTCGCCATCCTTGCTTCTAAGGAGCATTCTGGTTGTACTTCTTCTAACACAGATTTGTTCATTCTTTTGGCCATCCATGGTATATTCAATATTCTTTGACAACACCACAATTCAAAGGCGTCAACTCTTCTTCAGTCTTCCTTATTCATTGTCCAGCTTTCACATGCATATGATGTGATTGAAAATACCATGGCTTGGGTCAGGCGCACCTTAGTCTTCAGGGTGACATCTCTGCTCTTCAACACTTTGAAGAGGTCTTTTGCAGCAGATTTGCCCAATGCAATGTGCCTTTTGATTTCTTGACTGCTGCTTCCATGGCTGTTGATTGTGGATCCAAGTAAAACAAAATCTTTGACAACTTCAATCTTTTCTCCTTTTATCATGATGTTGCTCATTGTTCCAGTTGTGAGGATTTTTGTTTTCTTTATGTTGAGGTGCAACCCATACTAAAGGCTGTGGTCTTTGATCTTCATTAGTAAGTACTTCAAGTCCTCTTCACTTTCAGCAAGCAAGGTTGTGTCATCTGCATAATGCAGGTTGTTAATGAGTCTTCCTCCAATCTTGATGCCCTGTTCTTCTTCATATAGTCTGGCTTCTAGTATTATTTGTTCAGCATACAGATTAAACCCTGGCAGCGTAGTGGTTAAGTGCTAGGGCTGCTAGCCAAGAGGTCAGCAGTTTGAATCCACCAGGCGCTCCTTGAAAATTCTATGGGGCAGTTCTACTCTGTCCTATAGGGGCACTATGAGTCGGAATCCACTTGACCCCACTGGGCTCATGACCTTAGATGGAAAAATCCTCAACAAAATTCTAGCTGAGAGAATTCAATGGCATATCAAAAAAATAATTCACCATGACCAAGTGGAATTCATACCAGGTACACAGTGTTTTTTTTTACACAGGTAAGGTTCAACATTAAAAAAACAATTAATGTAATCCATCACATAAATAAAACAAAAGACAATAATCACATGATTTTATCAAGCAATGCAGAAGAGTCATTTGACAAATTCCTATACTCATCATGAATAAAACTCTCAGCAAAATAGGAATGGAAGGAAAATTCCTCAACATAATAAAGGGCATTTATACAAAGCCAAAGCCAACATCATCCTAAATGGAGAGCGCCTGAAAGGATTCCCCTTAAGATTGGGGACCAGACAAGGATGCCCTTTTTCACCACTGTTATTCAACATTGTTCTGCAGGTCCTAGCCAGAGAAGTAAAGCGCATCCAGATTGGCAAGGAAGAAGTAAAAGTAGCTCTATTTGAAGATGACATGATTTTATACACAGAAAACCCTAAGCAATCCTCAAGAAAACTACTGAAAATAATAGAAGAGTTCAGGAGAGTATCGGGATACAAGATAAACATACAAAAATTAGTTGGATTCCTCTACACCAACAAGAAGAACATCGAAGAGGAACTCGCCAAATCAATACTATTTACAGTAGCTCCCAAGAAGATAAAATACTTAGAGATAAATCTTACCAGAGAAGTAAAACTCTTATACGAAGAAAACTACAATATGCTTCTGCAAGAAACCAAAAAGACCTACATAAGTGGAAAAACATACCTTGCTCATGGATAGGAAGACAACGTTACAAAAATGTCTATTCTACCAAAAGCGATCTATACATTTAATCCAATTCCAATCCAGATTCCAAGAACATTCTTTAATGAGATGAAGAAACAAATCACCAACTTCATATGGAAGGGAAAGAGGCCCCAGATAAGTAATGCATTAATGAAGAAGAAGAACAAAGTGGGAGGCCTTACTCTACCTGATTTTAGAACCTATTATACCACCACAGTAGTCAAAACAACCTGGTACTGGTACAACAACAGATACATAGACCAATAGAACAGAATTGAGAATCCAGACATAAATCCATCCACATATGAGCAGTTGATATTTGACAAAGGCCCCAAAACAGTTAAATGGGGAAAAGACAGTCGTTTTAACAAATGGTGCTGGCATAACTGGATTTCCGTCTGCAAAAAAATGAAACAATACCAATACCTCATTCCAGGCACAAAAACAAGCTCAAAATGGATCAAAGACCTAAATATAAAATATAAAACGGTAAAGGTCCTGGAAGATAAAATAGGGACAACATTAGGAGCCCTAATACATGGCATAAGCAGTATACAAAACATTACTAACAATACAGAAGAAAAACTAGATAACTGGGAGCTCATAAAAATCAAACACTTATGCTCATCCAAAGACTTCATCAAAGGAGTAAAAAGATTGCCTACAGACTGGGAAAAGTTTTTAGCTATGACATTTCCGATCAGCACCTGATCTCTGAAATCTACATGATACTGCAAAAACTCAACTGCGAAAAGACAAATAACTCAAAAAATGGGCAAAAGATATGAACAGACACTTCACTAAAGAAGACATTCAGACAGCTAACAGATACTTGAGGAAATGCTCATGATCTTTAGCCATTAGAGAAATGAAATCAAAACTACAGTGAGATTCCATCTCACTCCAACAAGGTTGGCAATAATCCAAAAAATACAAAACAGTAAATGTTGGAGAGGCTGTGGAGAGATTGGAACACTTATACACTCCTGGTTTGAATGTAAAATGGTACAACCATTTTGGAAATCGATTTGGAGCTTCCTTAAAAAGCTAGAAATAGAATCACCATATGATACAGCAATACCACTCCTCGAAATATATCCTGGAGAAATAAGAGCCTTTACACGAACAAATATATGCTTACCCATGTTCACTGCAGCACTGTTTACGATAGCAAAAAGATGGAAGCAACCAAGGTGTCTATCAACGGATGAATGGATAAATAAATTATGGTATATTCACACAATGGTATACTGTGCATCGATAAAGAACAGTGATGAATCTGTGAAACATTTCATAACATGGAGGAATCTGGAAGGAATTATTCTGAGTGAAATTAGTCAGCTGAAAAAGGATAAATATTGTATAAGACCACTATTATAAGAACTCGAGAAATAGTTTAAACAGATTAGAAAATATTATTTGATGGTTATGAGAAGGGGAAGGGAGGGAGGGTGCGAGAGGGGTATTCACTAATTAGAGAGTGTATAAGAACTACTTTAGCTGACGAGGAAGACAACACACAATACAGTCGAGGTCAGCACAACTGGACTAATCGTAAAACAAAGAAGTGTCTGGAATAAATTGAACAACTTCGAAGGCCAGTGTGGCAGGGACAGGGTTTTGGGGACCATGGTTTCAGGTGACATCTAAGTCAACTGGCATAATAAAATCTATTAAGAAAACATTCTGCATCCCACCTTGGAGAGAGGCGTCTGGGGTCTAAAATGCTAGCAAGCGGCCATCTAAGATGCATCAATTGGTCTCAACTTACCTGGATTAAAGGAGAATGAAGAACACCAAAGACACGAGGTAATTATGAGCCCCAGAGACAGAATGGGCCACATTAACCACAGACTACATCAGCCTGGGACCGGAAGAGCTAGATGGTGCCTGGCTACAACTGATGACTGCCCTGTCAGGGAACAAAACAGAGAACCCCTGAGGGAGCAGGAGAGCAGTGGGATGCACACACCAAATTCTTGTAAAAAGCCCAGACTTAATGGTCTGACTAAGACTAGAAGTACCCTGGTGGTCATGGCCCCCAGATCTTCTGTTGGCCCAGGACAGGAACCATTCCCAAAGCCAACTCTTCAGACAGGGATTGGACTGGACAATGGGTTGGAGAGGGATGTTAGTGAGGAGTGAGCTTCCTGGATCAGGTGGACACTTGAGACTAGGTTGTCATCTCCTTCCTAGAAGGGTGATGAGAGGGTAGAGGAGGTTTGAAGCTGGCGAAATGGACAAAAAAGAGAGTGGGGGGAGGGAGCAGTTTGTCTCATTAGGGGGAGAGCAACTGGCAGTATGTAGCAAGGTGAATATAAGTTTTTGTGTGAGAGACCGACTTGATTTGTAAACTTTCACTTAAAGCACAATAAAAATTAAAAAAAAACTTTCTGAAAAAAAAAGAAAAGAAGTTTATTTTCTCACAGTCGAGTAGGCTACAAGTCCAAATTCAGGGCATCAGCTCTAGGGGAAGGCACTCTTTCTCTGGTGGCTCTGGAGGAAGGCCATTGTAATGAATCAGTTTTCCCTTGGTCTGTGAGCATCTTGGCACAGGAATCTAAGGTCCAAATGTTGCGCTCTGCTCCTGGTGCTGCTGTCTTGGTGGTGTCAGGTTCAACCTCTCTGCTGGCTTCCCTTTCCTTTTATCTCTTGAGAGATCAAAGGTGGTACAGGACACAGCCAAGGGAAACCCCCTTTACATTGGATCAGGGATGTGACCTAGTAAGGGTGTTACAATCCCACCCTAATCCCCTTTAACATAAAGTTACAATCACAAAATGGAAGACAATTACAGAACACTGGGAATCATGGCCTAACCAAGTTGATACACACATTTTGGCGGGGGACATAATACAGTCCGTGACATCCACCTTTTAGTATATTTTAGACACTGGCTCTTTTAGTCAGAAATAGGTTGAATAAAAGTGCTTGTTTACTAGTAGTTTACCAACAGTTTTGAGGATGGATCCCCAGTTGAATACACACAATCACACTGACTTCCTTTGCGGTGCCTCAATAAGTCCCCCTTGCCTTCATAGCACTGATCCCTAGAACAAAACACAGCTCTATAAGCAAGTCAATTAAAAATAAAGCATTGGACATTGAACATCACTATAGGCATAAGTGCATATTGGTTCTGTGCTGGTTACCAGAAACTAATTCTCATAATTAATTTATATTTTTGTAAGTCTTTTTCTTGCTCCATATACCCAGAGTTTTGTGTACATAAAATGAATATTCCACATGTAGTTTTCTCACAAATATTACCCAGCATCATTCATTTTTTTTTTTTTTGGACCATTCACTCAACATTCAAGAATAAATTGAAGTAAAGGAAATATTCTTATGGTTATTTAACTCTAATGATGAAGAAGTTACATAGCGGGTCCTTGGTTCACTTTAGAAGTCTCTACCTGATGCAGTTCCACACAGCAACATGTACCTTCACCTCAGCACAGGAAGAAAGACAGCTTTGTCTCAATATTTGCAACTACTCCTCACCTTCTACTAAGGTAAAAATTCTTCAGCCTGCCAAGGACATTATTCAAGAATTGGCTCCAAATCTTTCCTTGAAAAGTACACTGAACTGAAAAATCTTATAAAAATGTTAAATTTTTATTATTAGGCAAACCCACTATTTACTCAAATTATTGTCTCTATATGAATTATATATATATATATTTATATACAAGAAGCTGGACTATATGAAGAACAGGCATCAGGATTGGAGGAAGACTCATTAACAACCTGCGTTATGCAGAAGACACAACCTTCCTTGCTTAAAGTGAAGAGGACTTGAAGCACTAATGAAAATCAAAGACCACAGCCTTCAGTGTGGACTGCACCTCAACATAAAGAAAACAAAAATCCTCACAACTGGAACAATGAGCAACATCATGATAAACGGAGAAAAGATTGAAGTTGTCAAGGATTTCATTTTACTTGGATCCACAATCAACAGCCACGGAAGCAGCAGTCAAGAAATCAAAAGATGCATTGCACTGGGCAAATCTGCTGCAAAGGACCTCTTCAAAGTGTTGAAGAGCAGAGATGTCACCCCGAAGACTAAGGTGCGCCTGACCCAAGCCATGGTATTTTCAATCACATCATATGCATGTGAAAGCTGGACAATGAATAAGGAAGACTGAAGAAGAGTTGACGCCTTTGAATTGTGGTGTTGGCGAAGAATATTGAATATGCCATGGACTGCCAAAAGAACGAACAAATCTGTCTTGGCAGAAGTACAACCAGAATGCTCCTTAGAGGCAAGGATGGCGAGACTGCATCTTACATACTTTGGACATGTTGTCAAGAGGGATCAGTCCCTGGAGAAGGATATCTTGCTTGGCAGAGAACACGGTCAGCGGAAAAGAGGAAGACCCTCAAGGAGGTGGATTGACACAGTGGCTGCAACAATGAGCTCAAGCGTAACAATGATTGTAAGGATGGCTCAGGACAGGGCAGTGTTTCATTCTGTTGTGCACAGGGTCGCTATGAGTTGGAACCTACTCGATGGCACCTAAGAACAACGACAATGTAAATTTTTTACCACTCTGCTGCTTAAAGCAACAATCAGTTGTGTAATAATGTGTACATTATTACATTTCAAATTATAAAGTGATGTTCCAATGGTTTGAAGAGTTGGAGGGACTATTGTGGCTAGAGAATACTGAATCAAGAAATATTTTGAGATAAAAGTTTCAACAGCAAATGTGTTTTATAACTATAGGTGTACTTGTAGGTAAATGTTTAAGGTAATAATTTGGATGGCTAAAAAAGACAAAAACAAATAAAAACACATTAAACAGCAGAATAAGTCAATAGATATCTATTATCAGGACAGATACAAACAGAGAACAAAGAATGAAAAATAAGTGAAGCAGGGATTACCAGCATTATGCAAAAGAGCTGAGCATCTTGACACTGAAATAAAATAGCTAGATGCTTCAAAATGTGCATCCAACAGCTTTTCCCTTTAGCAGGTATTGCAATTTCTGATTTATTGAATTATACTAGTAGTCTATGTCAATCAAGTATAATTTTTACTTAATAAATCATTTACAAGTCTAATGCTATAGACAAAAGGCCTAAATCATTACATAAACATAGCTTTGCTGACAACTGTTCCCATTCTGAACCCATTAATTTTCCCTTTACCACTTCCTAGATAGCTTTGAAAATCTTCCCAAAGCTGTAAACTCAAGTTCTAGTCCCACCACCTTTTTATGCCACACTGATTACTCTGTGTCCTCGTGAAGTCATTTTTTTTTATGTCCTATAGCAATGTGGTCACTATCGTTGACCCTTAACATGTTTACTGACTTATTATGCCCTTTACCTGTTGTCGAAGCCTTGCTATTTGTTTTTAAATGCCTTTTTTATTTCTCTAGCTTAAGACTTAAAACAGTGTTCTGTTTGTCATTGTTGTTTTCTTTTATTATATTTCTTCTTGTTCACTCACAGATTTCAGATATCATTAAACATATCGATAATTACACTTTTGTGGAGACAGACTGGGATTTAGAATCAAGTTTCAGTTACCTGGGTTTTACTTTCTTCATTGACTAGCTGTAATACTTACCATAAAACTTAGTTGCACTATTTGTAAAACAGGTCACAATCTATTTTTTTTAGAAATATACTTTTTTAATTTCAAAATATAAACGATATTAACTTTAGATTTTTCTTAGAATAAAAAAATCAAACCAAACCTGTTTCATCAAGTTGATCCCAACTCATAGCGACCCTACAGGACAGAGTAGAGCAGCCCCATAGGGTTTTCAAGGAGCAGCTGGTGGATTTGAACTGCCGGCCTTTTGGTTAGCACCAAGCTGTAATCCACTATGCCACCAGGGGTCATTTCTTGTAATAAGTCAGATTAATTGATAAGGTTATATTCCATCTATGTATTTAGTACATGAAGTATGTCAAAGAGCATTATCTAATGTTTAAAATTTTAGAATGTAAATTGATCAAAAATTAAAATAAATTCCAAATATTTCTTGTGATAAGTAAGATAAATGATTAGCTCAAGATCTAACAAGGGATTTAAAGGCCTTTGAGACCAGTCGGCGCTCCTGTTTTTACCTATTGTAAATGCCAGAAACTTAGCATCAGTCTCTGAATAGCCATTATGATGCTAACACAGTAGATGGTCAGGAGTGAACAGGCTACTATTTTCACATGTTTTGCTGGCTAATAGACATAAATTATCTTTACCGTCTTTTTTTTTATCTTTTACTTTTGAAGAATGAAGGCAATTATTCATGTCATATTACGCACAATAGAGCCCAGAGTGTTTGTAGTGTTCATTACTTAAAATTTCTCACCACTTTCATCATTATTTTTTGTATAGGAAACTCAGGAATCCAGGAGATATTATATAATGTCCAGAAATGCTTACATTGTACCAATAAAGTGGGAGCCATTATATCATTAAGGGAAATATCATCGACACAACGTTGGCTTTTTGATTAGACAGGCTTGTGTTTGTAAGTTCACCCTGCCTCTTTTGGCTGATGACTTTAGGTATGCTTCTTTACTTTCCTTAGTCTTGTTTGCTTTACTCAACCACAAAATGGGATGATGACCCTCATCTGGAAAGAATATATATATATATATATATATGTGTGTGTGTGTATATATATATGTATGTATGTGTGTGTATGTGTGTACATACATATGAAACTTACTTATGACAATGGATGAAACAAAGTCAATGCTAACAAATATCGATATTTTGCCTACCTCCCTTCTTTAATCACGCCAAATGTCTAGACAGTTTGCTAAGTATTGTTTCCCTCCTTCCTTTCTTCTTTCCTCCTTTCCTTCTTTCTTTATATGCTATCTCCTTTTATTCCCAGGTCAATTTCATTGTGACTTCACAAATGCTAGGTTGAATTCCCATGTTTGTATGCTATTAGGGATATGCATCTAAGTATGCAAATTAACCTTTCTGAATTTGAAATATAGATAATTCCTGCCCTGCCTGCCTCATATGGCATGGGAAAGCTATTTGAAATAGTAAGAAAATATAAATGTGCTACTTATTCATTCATCTATTGAATCCATACATTAGGATAGATAATTTACCTGTCATGTTGAAGTGATAAATTTATAAATATAGATGTTAATATTTTGTTATTAATGTAAGAGTAAGTTAGGATTTCAAAAGGATTGCGTCTCTATATGTGGATGGATTTATGTCTGGAGTATCAAGTCTGTTCCTTTGGTCCACGTATCTGTTGTTGTACCAGTACCAGGCTGTTTTGACTACTGTGGAGGTATAATAGGTTCTAAAATCAGGTAGAGTGAGGCCTCCCACTTTCTTCTTCTTTTTCAGTAATACTTTACTTATCTGGGGCTTCTTTCCCTTCCATATGAAACTGGTGATTTGTTTCTCCACCTCATTAAAAAATGTCATTGGAATTTGGATTAAAATTGCATTAAATCTGTAAATAGCTTTTGGTAGAATAGACATTTTTACAATGTTGAGTCTTCCTATCCATAAGCAAGGTATGTTTTTCCACTTACGTAGGTCTCTTTTGGTTTCTTGCAGAAGTGGTTTGTATAGTTTTGTTTGTATAAGTCTTTTACTTCTCTGGTAAGATTTATTCCTAAGTATTTTATCTTCTTGGAGCCTACTGTAAATGGTATTGATTTGGTGATTTCCTCCTCTAGGTTTTTTTTTTGTTGTTGGTGTAGAGGAATCCAGCTGATTTTTGTATGTTTATCTTTTGTCCTGATACTCTGCTGAACTCTTCTATTAGTTACAGTAGTTTTCTTAAGGATTCCTTAGGGTTTTCTGTGTATAAGATCACATCACCTGCAAATACAGATACTTTTACATTTTCCTTGCCAATCTGGATGCCCGTTATTTCTTTATCTAGACTAATTGCTCTGGCTAGGACTTCCAGCACAATGTTGAATAAGATTGGTGATAAAGGGCATCCTTGTCTGGTTTCCGATCTCAAGGGGAATGCTTTCAGGCTCTCTCCATTTAGGATGATGTTGGCTATTGGCTTTGTATAAATGCCCTTTATTATGTTGAGGAATTTTCCTTCTATTCCTATTTTGCTAAGAGTTTTTATCAGGAAGGAGTGTTGAACTTTGTCAAATACCTTTTCTGTATCAATTCATAAAATCATGTGTGTCTCATTTTTTGTTTTATTTATATGATGCATTACATTAATTGTTTTTCTAATATTGAACCATCCCTGCATACCTGGTATGAATCCCACTTGGTCATAGGATATTATTTTTTGATGTGTTTTTGAATTCTATTATCTAGAATTTTGTTGAGGATTTTTGCATCTAAGTTCATGAGGGATATAGGTCTTTAATTTTCTTTTTTTGTGGTGTCTTTAGCTGGTTTTGGTATCAGGGTTATGGTGGCTTCATAGAATGAGTTTGGTAGTATTCCATCTTTTTCTATCCTCTGAAATACCTTTAGTAGTAGCACTGTTAACTCTTCTCCGAGAGTTTCATAGAACACTGCAGAGAGGCTGCCCTGTCCGGGGCTTTTTTATGGTTGTGTTTTTTGATTACCTTTTCAATATCTTCTTTCAGTGTGGGTCTATTTAGTTGTTCTACCTCTGTTTGTGTTAGTTTAGGCAGATTTTGTGTTTCTAGGAATTCTTTCATTTCTTCTAGGCTTTCAATTTTCTTAGAGTACAATTTTTCACAGTAGGCTGATATGATTCTTTTAATTTCTTTTGGGTCTGTTGTAATATTGCCCATCTCATTTCTTCTTTGGGTGATTTGCTGCCTCTCCTGTTTTTCTTTTGTCAGTTTGACCAATGGTTTATCAATTTTGTTGATTTTTTCAAAGATCCAGCTTTTACTCTTGGTAATTCTTTCAATTGTTTTTCTTTTTTTCTATTTCATTTAGTTCTGCCGTAATTATTATTATTTCTTTTCTTCTGGTGCCTGAGGGTTTCTTTTATTGCTCTCTTTCTATTCAAGTTGTAGGGATAATGCTTTAATTTTGGCCCTTTCTTCTTTTTGTATATGTGCATTTACTGTGATATAAATGGACCTCTGAGCAGGCTTTCTCTGTGTCCCAAATGTTCTGATAGGAAGTGTTTTCATTCTCATTGGATTCTATGAATTTGTTTACTTCATCCTTAATGTATTCTATAGTCCAGTCTTTTTTTGAGCAGGTAATTTTTCAGTTTCCAAGTGTTTGATTCCTTTGCCCAGTTTTTTTGTTAATGATTTCTACTTTTATGGTCTTATTGGCAGAGAAGATGCTTTGTAATATTTCAATGTTTTGGATTCTGCTGAGGCTTGCTTTACGACCTAATATGTGGTCTATTCTAGAGAATGTTCCATGTGCACTAGAAAAAAAAAAAAAAAAAAACACTCACCTGCTGTTGGGAGGAGTGTTCTGTATATGTCTATGAGGTCAAGTTGGTTGATTGTAGCATTTAGATCTTCCGTGTCTTTACTGAGCTTCTTTCTGGATGTCCTGTCTGTCACTGAAAGTAGTGAGTGCATAGAAGTCTTCTACTATTATTGAGGAGCTGCCTATCTCACTTTTCAATGCTGACAGAGTTTGTTTTATGTATCTTGCAGCCCTGTCATTGGGTGCATAAATATTTATTATGGTTATATCCTCCCAGTGTATTGTCCCTTTAATCATTACATAGTGAAAGTGTCCTTCCTTATCTTTTGTGGTGGATTTAACTTTAAAGCCTATTTTGTCAGAAATTAATATTGGTACTCCTGCTCTTTTTTCATTGTTCTTTGCTTGATATATTTTTTCCATCCTTTGAGTTTTAGTTTGTTTGTGTCTCTAAGTCTAAGGTGTGTCTCTTGTAGGCAGCATATAGAGAGATCATGTTTTTTTAATCCATTCTGCCACTCTCTGTCTCTTTATTGGTGCACTCAGTCCATTTACATTCAGGGTAATTATGGATAGGTATCTTAGTGCTATTATTTTTATGTCTTTTTTTGTGTGTTGTTGACAGTTTCTTTTTCCCACTTAATTTTTTGTGCTGAGTAGACATATTGTCTTTTCCTCATATTCGTTGATGATTTTGTTTCTGCTGAGTACTTTTTTTTTTTATTTCGATGAGTGGGATAGTTTGTCTCCTTTGTGGTTACCTTATTATTTACCCCTATTTTCTAAATTTAAACCTAACTTTTCTTTGTATAGCCTTGTCCTCCTCTCCATATGAAAGATCTATGACTACATTTCTTGGTCCTTCTTTATTGTTTTAATGTTGTCTTCTTTTACATAATGACATTGCTGTTTTCCTATTTTGAGCATTTTTTAAAATAATTTTTATTGTGCTTTAAGTGAAAGTTTACAAATCAAGTCATTCTGTCACAGAAAAACCCATATACACCTTGCTACACACTCCCAATTACTCTCCCCCTAACGAGACAGCCCACTCTCTCCCTCCACTCTCTCTTTTTGTGTCCATTTAGCCAGCTTCTGACCCCCTCCACCTTCTCATCTCCTCTCCAGGCAGGAGATGCCAACATAGTCTCAAGTGTCCACCTGATCCAAGAAGCTCACTCCTCACCAGCATCCCTCTCCAACCCATTGTCCAGTCCAATCCCTGTCTGAAGAGTTGGCTTTGGGAATGGTTCCTCTCCTGGGCCAACAGAATGTCTGGGGACCACGATCAGGGGGGTCCTTCCAGTCTCAGTCAGACCATTAAGTCTGGTTTTATGAGAATTTGGTGTCTGCATCCCACTGCTCTCCTGCTCCCTCAGGTGTTCTCTGTTGTGCTCCCTGTCAGGGCAGTCATCGGTTGTAGCCAGGCACTATCTAGTTCTTCTGGTCTCAGGATGATGTAGTATCTGGTTCATGTGGCCCTTTCTGTCTCTTGAGCTCGTAATTGCCTTGTGTCCTTAGTGTTCTTCATTCTCCTTTGATCCAGGTGGGTTGAGACCAATTGATGCATCTTAGATGGCTGCTTGCTAGCGTTTAAGACCCCAGATGCCACTCTTCAAAGTGGGAACCTGCACCACCTTTTTTCTCTCAAGAGATAAAAGGAAAGGGAAGCAAGCAGAGAGTTGGGGACTTCGTACCACCAAGAAAGCAGCACCAGGAGCAGAGTGTGTCCTTTGGATACTGGGTCCCTGTGCCTGAGAAGCTCTTTGACCAGGGGAGGATATGAGGACAAGGACCTTCCTCCAGAGCTGAGAGAGAGAAAGCCTTCCCCTTGACCCGATGCCCTGAACCTACTAGACTGCGAGAAAATAAATTTCTCTTTGTTAAAGCCATCCACTTGTGGTATTTCTGTTATGGCAGCACTAGATGACTAAGAATTGGCATGAAAAAATACTATTGTATTTGAGAGCCCTTTATATTATTACAAGAAATTTCACCATTACATTTTTGTCAATGAAAGAAAATGCACAACTGTTAGATTTAGAGAATAATTGCATTGTTAAAATAAGATTCCAAGGATCCTGATTTAATAAGGAAGAAAGGCTTTTCTGACAATAGGGTGGAAAACAGAAGGATATTGCTGCCTTTCACATCATCTACTGGTGCAAAATTTCTTGTTAGTGGTGATGATCATGAATTGAAAGAGAATATAATTAGAAAAACATTATCAGGAATTTTATGGTCATTTCAATTATAAAGTCTAATACAAAAAAAATTATGTTGTCATTGAATCACACATATAAACATTGTTAAATTGGCAAATGTTTCGTTATATATATATTTTTTATTAACTTTTATTGAGCTTCAAGTGAACGTTTACAAATCAAGTCAAACTGTCACATATAAGTTTATATACACCTTACTCCGTACTCCCACTTCCTCTCCCCCTAATGAGTCAGCCCTTCCAGTCTCTTCTTTCGTGACAATTTTGCCAGTTTCTGACCCTCTCTACCCTCCTATCTCCTCTCCAGACAGGAGATGCCAACACAGTCTCAAATGTCCACCTGGTACAAATAGCTCCCTCTTCATCAGCATCTCTCTCCTACCCACTGTCCAGTCCCTTTCATGTCTGATGAGTTGTCTTCGGGAATGGTTCCTGTCCTGGGCCAACAGAAGGTTTGGGGACCATGACTGCCGGGATTCCTCTAGTCTCAGTCAGACCATTGAGTATGGTCTTTTTGTGAGAATTTGGGGTCTCCATCCCACTGATCTCCTGCTCCCTCAGGGTTTTTCTGTTGTGCTCCCTGTCAGGGCAGTCATCGGTTGTGGCCGGGCACCAACTAGTTCTTCTGGTCTCAGGATAATGTAGGTCTCTGGTTCATGTGGCCCTTTCTGTCTCTTGGGCTCTTAGTTGTCGTGTGACCTTGGTGTTCTTAATTCTCCTTTGATCCAGGTGGGTTGAGACCAATTGATGCATCTTAGATGGCCGCTTGTTAGCATTTAAGACCCCAGATGCCACATTTCAAAGTGGGATGCAGAATGTTTTCATAATAGAATTATTTTGCCAATTGACTTAGAAGTCCCCTTAAACCATGGTTCCCAAACCCCCGCGCTTGCTCCGCTGACCTTTGAAGCATTCAGTTTATCCAGGTAACTTCTTTGCTTTTCGTCCAGTCCAGTTGAGCTGACCTTCCATGTATTGAGTATTGTCCTTCCCTTCACCTAAAGCAGTTCTTATCTACTAATTAATCAGTAAAAAACCCTCTCCCACCCTCCCTCTCTCCCCCCCTCGTAACCACAAAAGTATGTGTTCTTCTCAGTTTATACTATTTCTCAAGATCTTATAATAGTGGTCTTATACAACATTTGTCCTTTTGCTTCTGACTAATTTCACTCAGCGTAATGCCTTCCAGGTTCCTCTATGTTATGAAATGTTTCACAGATTCTTCACTGTTCTTTATGGATGCATAGTATTCCATTGTGTGAATATACCACAATTTATTTATCCATTTATCCGTTGATGGACACCTTGGTTGCTTCCAACTTTTTGCTATTGTAAACAGAGCTGCAATAAACATGGGTGTGCATATATCTGTTTGTGTAAAGGCTCTTATTTCTCTAGGGTATATTCCGAGGAGTGGGATTTCTGGGTTGTATGGTAGTTCTTTTTCTAACTGTTTAAGTGAAGGCCATATAGATTTCCAAAGTGGTTGTACCATTTTACATTCCCACGAGCAGCGTATAAGAGTTCCAATCTCTCCGCAGCCTCTCCAACATTTATCATTTTGTGTTTTTTGGATTAATGCCAGCCTTGTTGGAGTGAGATGGAATCTCATCGTAGTTTTAATTTGCATTTCTCTAATGGCTAATGATCGAGAGTGTTTTCTCATGTATCTGTTAGCTGCCTGAATATCTTCTTTAGTGAAGTGTGTGTTCATATCCTTTGCCCACTTCTTGATTGGGTTGTTTGTCTTTTTGTGGTTGAGTTTTGACAGAATCATGTAGGTTTTAGAGATCAGGCGCTGGTCGGAGATGTCAGAGCTGAAAATTCTTTCCCAGTCTGTAGGTGGTCTTTTTACTCTTTTGGTGAAGTCTTTAGATGAGCATAGGTGTTTGATTTTTAGGAGCTCCCAGTTATCTGGTTTCTCTTCGTCATTTTTGGTAATGTTTTGTATTCTGTTTATGCCTTGTATTAGGGCTCCTAAGGTTGTCCCTATTTTTTCTTCCATGATCTTTATCATTTTAGTCTTTATGTTTAGGTCTTTGATCCACTTGGAGTTAGTTTTTGTGCATGGTGCGAGGTATGGGTGCTGTTTCATTTTTTTTGCAAATGGATATCCAGCTATGCCAGCACCATTTGTTAAAAAGACTATCTTTTCCCCAATTAACTGACACTGGGCCTTTGTCAAATATCAGCTGCTCATACGTGGATGGATTTATATCTGGGTTCTCAATTCTGTTCCATTGGTCTATGTGCCTGTTGTTGTACCAGTACCAGGCTGTTTTGACTACTGTGGCTCTATAATAGGTTCTGAAATCAGGTAGAGTGAGGCCTCCCACTTTCTTCTTCTTTTTCAGGAATGCTTTGCTTATCCGAGGCTTCTTTCCCTTCCATATGAAGTTGATGATTTGTTTGTCTATCACATTAAAAAATGTCGTTGGAATTTGGATCGGAAGTGCATTGTATGTATAGATGGCTTTTGGTAGAATAGACATTTTTACTATGTTGTCTTCCTATCCATGAACAAGGTATATTTTTCCACTTATGTAGGTCCTTTTTAGTTTCTTGCACTAGTACTTTATATGTTTCTTTGTATAGGTCTTTTACATGTTTGGTAAGATTTATTCCTAAGTATTTTACCTTCTTGGGGGCTACTGTGAATGGTATTGATTTGGTTATTTCCTCTCCGATGTTCTTTTTGTTGATGTAGAGGAATCCAAGTGATTTTTGTATGTTTGTCTTGTAACCTGAGACTCTGCCAAACTCTTCTATTAGTTTCAGTAGTTTTCTGGAGGATTCCTTAGGGTTTTCTGTGTATAAGATCATGGCATCTGCAAATAGAGATAATTTTACTTCCTCCTTGCCAATCCGGATGCCCTTTATTTCTTTGTCTACCCTAATTGCTCTGGCTAGGACCTCTAGCACAATGTTGAATAAGAGCGGTGATAAAGGGCATCCTTATCTGGTTCCTGTTCTCAAGGGAAATGCTTTCAGGCTCTCTCCATTTAGAGTGATGTTGGCTGTTGGTTTTGTATAGATGCCCTTTATTATGTTGAAGAATTTTCCTTCAATTCCTATTTTGGTGAGAGTTTTTATC
This sequence comes from Loxodonta africana, assembly GCF_030014295.1. Classification (NCBI taxonomy): domain Eukaryota; kingdom Metazoa; phylum Chordata; class Mammalia; order Proboscidea; family Elephantidae; genus Loxodonta; species Loxodonta africana. The sequence continues at coordinate 342,279 of NW_026974941.1, read as the reverse complement.
ATAAATGAGTGTTGGACTTTGTCAAATGCCTTCTCTGCATCAATTGATAAGATCATGTGGTTTTTGTCTTTTGTTTTATTTATATGGTGGATTACATGAATGTTTTTTCTAATGTTAAACCAGCCCTGCATACCTGGTATAAATCCCACTTGGTCATGGTAGATTAATTTTTTTGATATGTTGTTGGGTTCTATGGGCTAGAATTTTATTGAGGATTTTTGCATCTATGTTCATGAGGGATACAGGTCTGTAATTTTCTTTTTTGTGATGTCTTTACCTGGTTTTGGTATCAGGGAGATGGTGGCTTCATAGAATGAGTTAGGTAGTATTCCATCATTTTCTCTGCTTTGAAATACCTTTGGTAGTAGTGGTGTTAACTCTTCTCTGAAAGTATGGTAGAACTCTGCAGCAAAGCCATCTGGGTCAGGGCTTTTTTTTGTTGGGAGTTTTTTGATTACCGTTTCAGTCTCTTTTTTTGTTATGGGTCTATTTAGTTGTTCTACTTCTGATTGTGTTAGTTTAGGTAGGTAGTGTTTTTCAAGGAATTCATCCATTTCTTCTAGGTTTGTGAATTTGTTAGAGTACAATTTTTCATAATAATCTGATATGATTATTTTAATTTCAGTTGGGTCTGTTGTGATGTGGCCCATCTCATTTCTTTTTCAGGTTATTTGTTTCCTTTCCTATATTTCTTTAGTCAGTCTGGCCAATGGTTTATGAATTTTGTTAATTTTTTAAAGAACAAGCTTTTGGCTTTGTTAATTCTTTCGATTGTTTTTCTGTTCTCTAATTCATTTAGTTCAGCTCTAATTTTTATTGTTTTCTTCTGGTGCCTGATGGATTCTTTTGTTGCTCACTTTCTATTTGTTCAAGTTGTAGGGACAGTTCTCTGATTTTCGCTTTTTTCTTCTTTTTGTATGTGTGCATTTATCGATATAAATTGACCTCTGAGCACTGCTTTTGCTGTGTCCCAGAGGTTTTGATAGGAAGTATTTTCATTCTTGTTGCATTCTATGAATTTCCTTATTCCCTCCTTGATGTCTTCTATAAGCCAGTCTTTTTTCAGGAGGGTATTGTTCAGTTTCCAAGTATTTCATTGCTTTTCCCTAATTTTTCTGTTATTGATTTCCACTTTTATGGACTTGTGGTCTGAGAAGATGCCGTAATATTTCAATGTTTTGGATTCTGCAAAGGTTTGTTTTATGACCTAATATGTGGTCTATTCTAGAGAATGTTCCATGTGCGCTAGAAAAAAAAGTATATTTTGCAGCAGTTGGGTGGAGAGTTCTGTATAAGTCAATGAGGTCAAGTTGGTTGATTGTTGTAATTAGGTCTTCCGTGTCTCTATTGAGCTTCTTACTGGATGTCCTGTCCTTTTCCGAAAGTGGTGTGTTGAAGTCTCCTACTATATTTGTGGACGTGTCCACCTCACTTTTCAGTTGAGTTAAAATTTGATTTATGTATTTTGCAGCCCTGTCATAGGGTGCATAAATTATATGGTTATATCTTCCTGATCAATTGTCCCTTTAATCATTATGTAGTGTCCTTCTTTATCTTTTGTGGTGGATTTAACTTTAAAGTCTATTTTGTCAGAAATTAATATTGCTACTCCTCTTCTTTTTTGCTTATTGTTTGCTTGATATATTTTTTTTCCATTCTTTGAGTTTTAGTTTGTTTGTGCCTCTAAGTCTAAGGTGTGTCTCTTGTAGGCAGCATATAGACGGATCATGTTTCTTTATCCAGTCTGAGACTCTCTGTCTCTTTATTGGTGCATTTAGTCTATTTACATTCAGCGTAATTGTAGATAAGTAAGTGTTTAGTGTTGTCATTTTGATGCCTTTTTATGTGTGTTGTTGACAATTTTATTTTTCCACTTACTTTTTTGTGCTGAGACGTTTTTCTTTGTAAATTGTGTGTTCCTCATTTTCATAGTATTTGACTTTATGTTTGCTGCGTCATTACTTTTTTCTTGGTTTTTATTTTGAGTTATGGAGTTGTTATACCTCTTTGTGGTTGCCTTAATATTTACCCCTATTTTTCTAAGTAAAAACCTAACTTGTATTGTTCTATATCGCCTTGTATCCCTCTCCATATGGCAATTCTATGCCACCTGTATTTAGTCCCTCTTTTTGATTATTGTGATCTTTTACATATTGACTTCAATGATTCCGTGTTTTGAGCATTTTTTTTAATTAATCTTAATTTGTTTTTGTGATTTCCCTATTTGAGTTGATATCAGGATGTTCTGTTCTGTGACCTTGTGTTGTGTTGGTATCTGAAATTATTGGTTTTCTGACCAATTTCCTTTAGTATTTCTTGTAGCTTTCATTTGGTTTTTGCAAATTCTCTAAGCTTGTGTTTATCTGTAAATACCTTAATTTCGCCTTCATATTTCAGAGAGAGTTTTGCTGGATATATGATCCTTGGCTGGCAGTTTTTCTCCTTCAGTGCTCTGTATATGTCATCCCATTCCCTTCTTGCCTGCATGGTTTCTGCTGAGTAGTCTGAACTTATTCTTCTTCATTCTCCCTTGTAGGAGACCTTTCTTTTCCCCCTGGCTGCTTTTAAAATTTTCTCTTTATCTTTGGTTTTGGCAAGTTTTGATGATAATATGTCTTGGTGTTTTTCTTTTTGGATCAATCTTAAATGGGGTTCGATGAGCATCTTGGATAGATATCCTTTCATCTTTCATGATGTCAGGGAAGTTTTCTGTCAGCAGATCTTCAACTATTTTCTCTGTGTTTTCTGTCCTTCCTCCCTGTTCTGGGACTCCAATCACATGCAAGTTATCCTTCTTGATAGAGTCCCACATGATTCTTAGGGTTTCTTCATTTTTTTTTAATTCTTTTATCCGATTTTTTTCCAGCTATGTTGGTGTTAATTCCCTGGTCCTCCAGATTTCCCACTCTGCATTCTAATTGCTCAAGTCTGCTCCTCTGACTTCCTATTGCGTTGTCTAATTCTGTAATTTTATTGTTAATCTTTTGGATTTCTGCATGCTGTCTCTCTATGGATTCTTACAGCTTATTAATTTTTCCACTACGTTCTTGAATAATCTTTTTGAGTTCTTCAACTGTTTTATCAGTGTGTTCCTTGGCTTTTTCTGCGGTTTGCCTTATTTCATTTCTGAGGTCATCCCTGATGTCTTCAAGCATTCTGTAAATTAGTTTTTTATATTCTGTATCTGATAATTCCAGGAGTGTATCTTCATTTGGGAAAGATTTTGATTGTTTTGTTTTGGGGGGTTGTAGAAGCTGTCATGGTCTGTGTCTTTATGTGGTTTGATATTGACTGCTGTCTCCGAGCCATCACTAAGATATTGTAGTGATTTATGCTATATTTGCTCATTGAGTCTTGTTTTGTTTTCTTTCTATATATGTGGATGGGCTACTAGATTGTGCCGTCTTGATTATTGTAGCCCTTGACTTACTTATGATCTATTACGAGCTGTTTTGGGCTGTTACCAGATATATAAGTCTGAGTCCATTCACTATTCTTGAGTAGAATCTGATTTTGGGTCATCAAGTGTGTAATGCACCCTAACTCCTATCCAGCTTGAGAAGTAGTGGTGATAGTTGTGTGCACCAGATTGTATTAGCAGCTGGGGTTCACTCTTCGGGGGGGCAGGATGCTGACAGGCTTCCCCCAAGTGTCAGTGAGGTAGGTGTGTCTCTATTCCTAAAGCACCTTGGTGGGAGGGCTCAGCAGCTGTACCTTAGGCCCCCAATGCAAGTACCTCTACAGATTGGTAAGTGTCACCCTCCTTAGACCCCTAAGGCAGGAATCTAGGTGGTCGGGGGAGAGCTCCAGCCCTCAGTTCCCTGTTGTGGGTCATTTAGGGCTCCGTTGAATACGCAAAGATATCAGACCTGGAAAACTTGTTTTTCCAGTAAATCCACTAAAAGAAAAAATGCAATCAGATCCCTATCAGAAATGTCTTTGCATTATAATAGCCACCTTGTTCCCTGTAGGGATGAAAGCCTGAGATATGGATCACATATGCTTGGCTGGAGCTGGTTCTGTGTTTTTAGTTCAATTAGGGAAGAATTATTGGTCCCTGGGTTTTTTGTGATTGCTTCTCTCAGGCCGGAAGAATGGGTTAGGAAAAGACCGAAAAAAAAAAAAAAGGGAAAAGAAAAGCTGCAGAGCAGTTCTCCCTCTGGCTCAGGAAATTCCAATGTTAATGAAGCCGCCTGGGAAGGGGAGGGGAGGGGAGGGTTCAGAAAAACAGGAGTAGCACCCCGGAATATAGACAAAGTTACTTATCTTGCTTGGGTTGACTATTTTATCTGAGATTCCAGAGAGGCGTGTCGCCTATGCGTGCTGGCTGGGTTGAGATTGCCCCCAAGGGTCAGGCCCGCAGAAGCTGCAGTCAGATCCTCAGCTGCCAGTCCAAAGCCCAGCGTCAAGGTTCCCCGGCTGGGACACTGCACTCCCAGCTCCAAAACCCAGTCGCTGCCTCCCGGGGACTTCTCCTCCCAGCAGTCGCTTCGCCGCACTGCCCGCGATGACAGGCTGGGCCCCCTCCCGAGGTCAGTTCAGGGGAGTAGGGCTGCATGCTGTGTTTGCGCCATGACAGGATACCGTGCTCAGCTCCCCTGTGCCCAGTCCAAAGCCCGGCACCTAGGTTCCCTGGCTGGGACGCTGCACTCCTGGCTCCAAAACCAGTCGCTGCCTCCCGGGGACTTCTCCTCCTGCCAGCCGCGTCACCGCGCCCCCCTCATGGACCGGCTGGGCCCCCTCCTGGGATCAGTTCAGGGGGGTAGGGCTGTGCCCCGTGTTTGCACCTTCACAGGATGTCCTGCTCAGCTCCCCTGCACCCAGTCCTAAGCCCAGAGCCAAGGTTACCTGACTGGGACGCTGGCTCCAGGCTCCGAAAACAGTCTCTGCTTCCCCATAGTTGTTCATTCTCCATCTCTGTCACTCAGGTCAATCCTTTAAATCTGTGTTTGTTGTTCAGGGTTCTTAGATTGACATGTATGTGATCGATTCACTTGTTTTTCCAAGTCTTTGTTGCAAGAGGGATCCGAGGTAGCGTCTACCTAGTCAGCCATCTTGGCCCCCCGCTCTGTTTTGAGCATTTTTTCAATCTTGATTTATTTTTGTGATTTCCCTGTCTTGGTTAACATCTGATTGCTCTGCCCATTGTTCTAGTCTCGGGTTGATATCTGATATTATTGCATTTCTAACCAAAGGACTCCCTTTATTATTTCTTGTAGTTTTGGTTTGGTTTTCATGAATTTCCTAAACTTCTTTTTATCTGGAAATTCACAATTTCACCTTCATATTTGAGAGACATTTTTGCTGGATATATGAGTCTTGGCTGGCAGTTTTTTTCCTTCAATTTTTTTAATATAAGTCATCCTATTGCCTTCTTGCCCACATGGTTTCTGCCAAGTGGTCCAAGCTTATTCTTATTGACTCTGCTTTTCATTTATCCCTAGCTGCTCTTAAAATTCTCTTTTTATGTTTGATTTTGGCGAGTTTGATTACAATATGTCTTGGTGACTTTCTTTTAACATCTACCGTCCGTGGAGGTCAATGAGCATCTGGAATAGATATCTTCTCATCTTTCATGATATCAGGGAAATTTTCTGCCAACAATCCTTCCACAATTCTTTCTGCATTTTCTGTAATCGTTCCCTGTTCTGGAACTCCAATCACTTGTAGGTTATTTCTCTTGATAGAGTCTCACATGATTCTTAAAGTTTCTTCATTTTTTTTTAAAATTCTTTTATCTGATTTTTCTTCGAATATATTGGTGCCAAGTTCTTTGTCTTCAAGTTCACAAATTCTGTCTTCCACTTGCTCAATTCTTCTCCTCTGACTTTCTATTGTGTTGTCTAATTCTGTACTTTTATTGTTGTTAATCTTCTGAATTTCTGATTGCTGTCTGTCTATGGATTTTTCCAGCTTATTAAATTTTTCATTACGTTCCTGAATGACCTTTTTAATTTCTTCAACTGCTTTATCTGTGTGTTCCTTGGCTTGTTCTGCATATTACCTGATTTCTTGAAGGGTTTTGTATATTAATCTTTTGAATTCTGCCTCCAGTAATTCCAGGAAGGCACGTTCATCTAGAAGATCCCTTGATTCTTTGTTTTGAGAGCTTGTTGAGGTGATCGCGGTCTGTTTCTTTATGTGGCTTCATATTGACTGTTGTCTCTGAACCATCTGTAAGTTATTGTATGAATTTATTTTATGTTTGCTTACCATATCGTAGCTTCTTGCTTAGTTTTCTTTTGATATGCCCAAGTGGGTTGCTTGGCTGAGCTAACTTGATTATTTTCACCTTTGGAGATCTGACTTCCTGTCCCTAGATAGCTAGAGCTCTTATCAGGGATAGCAGGGGTTAGTGTCTGAACAAACAGGGGGCTGAGAATCATCCCCTTAGTGTCTCTGAGGAAAGCCTGTCCCTGTTCCCTAGAGCATACAGATGGGTGGATTCTGCAGACAGGCCATGGGCACCCAATGCTTTTCTTTTTAAGGACAGGGAGGTAGCAGTTATCTTTGGACCCCTGTCACAGGTGGCTGGGTGACCTGAGTGGAGCTGCCAGTCCTTAGGCCTCTGATGTGGGTAGATGAAGACCCTGTTTAATAAGCAAATTGGTGTCAAACATCAAACACCCCCCTCCACCGCACAGCTGAAATAGCTGTAGTCTGTCAACAAGGGCCTATTCTCCTGAAATAGGCCCACACAGGTCCATGTAGAGGGGAAAGGTACTCAAAGTCCATGGGCCATCTGTGCTTGGACAGGAGCCGCTTTTGTCCTGAGCTCCTCAGTTAGTGAAGCTGGCAAATTATCCTTTCCCCCAACTGAGAATTTATTCCTTCTCCAGGGCATGGAGGATGGGTCTAGGAGCTCAATAGGGCCTATCTCAGGGCCAGGGTAGTCAACAGCCGCTGAAGCCAACTTTGGGTCAGGGAGGGCAATAAAATATATGTAAGTACTTAGCTTTTGCTGAGAGCGACATTCTTCTCTGGTTCAGGAGGTGTGAGTAGTCTGTGTGGCTGGCTGCTTCTCCCTGAGAAAACTGAGGTCGAAAGCTAGTATCAGCCTGCTGCAGCCGCTCCCAGGAATGGTGCTTAAGTGCTCCCTGTGCTTCAGGTCTGGTAACTCAGCTCCACTCCTGAACCACCTCTTCCTCCCCCTGCTCCTCAGTTCATTTTCTAAACTTGCCTTTGATGTTCAGAGCTCCTAGCTTGTCATAAATATAATCATTTCACTTGTTTTTTTGGTCTTTGTTGTAAGAGGGCTCACCAGAAGCTTCTGTCTATTCCGTCATGCTGGCCCCACATCCTCTCAGTAGGGAATTCTTACTGTACTTCTTCCAAGAAGATTTGTTTCTCCTTCTGGCAGTCCATGGTATATTAAATATTCTTCACCAAAACCATAATTCAAAGGCATCAATTGTTTTTTGGACTTCCTTATTCATTGTCCAGCTTTAGCATGCACATGGATTAGGCACACCTTAGTCCTAAAAGTGACGTTTTTGCTTTTTAACACTTTAAGGAGGTCTTTTGCAGCAGATTTGCTTAAAGTAATGCGTCATTTGATTTCTTGAATACTGCTTCCATGGACTTTGATTGTGGCTCCAATTAAAATGAAATCCTGGACAACTATAATATTTTCTCCATCTATCGTGATGTTGCTTATTGGTCCAGTTTGAGGATTTCTGTTTTCTTTATGTTGAGGTGTAATCCATATTGATGGCTGTGGCCTTTGATGTTTATCACTAAGTGCTTCAAGTCCTCTTCACTTTCAGAAAGTAAGGTCTTATCATCTGCATATCACAGGTCGTTAATATGTCTTCCTCTAACCCTGATACCAAGTTTTTTCACATAGTCTGGCTTTCAGATTACTTCGTCAGCAAACAGATTGAATCAGTATGGTGAAAGGATACAAACCAGATGCACACCTTCCCTTGCTTTAAACCATGCAGTATCCACTTTTCTTTTGAAACAACTATCTCTTGATCTATGTCCAGGTTTTCACAAGCACAATTAAGTGTTCTAAATTCCCATTCTTTGCTATGCTATCCATCATTGGTTATGATCCACACAGTCGAATGTCTTTGCATAGTCAATAAAACACAAGTAAAAATCTTTCTGGTATTCAGTGCTTTCAGTCAGATTCCATCTTACATCAGAAATAATATCCCTCATCCCATGTCCTTTTCTGAAACCTGCTTGAAATTCTGACCGTTCTGTGTTGATACACTGCTGCAGCCACTTTTGAATAATCTTCAGGAAAATTTTGCTTACGTGTGATATTAATGATATTGTTAAAAAATTTCCACATTTGGTTAGATCAACTTTCTTAGGAATGGGCATAAATAGGGATCTCTTCCAGTCTATTGGCCAGGTAGCTGTCTTTGAAATTTCTTGGCATAAAAGTGAGCACTTCCAGAGTTGCATCTGTTTGCAAAAACATCTCAACTGATACTCTGTCAAATTCCTGATACCTTGTTTTTTGCCATTCCTTTCAGCGTAGCATGGACTTCTTCCTTCAGTACCATTGATTCTTGATCATATGCTACCTCCTGAAATGCTGATCATCAGCCAATTATTTTTGATGTAATGACTCTGTGTATTCGTTCCATCTTCTTTTGATGTTTCCTGAGTTGCTCTATATGTTGTCCACAGAATCCTTCAATATTGCAACTCACAGCTTGAATGTTTTCTTCAGTTCTTTCAGCTTGAAAAATACTGAGCGTGTTCTTCCCTTTTGGCTTTCTAACTCCAGGTCTTTGCACATTTCTTTATAATATTTTACTTTGTCTTTTCAAGCTGCCCTTTGAAATCCTCTGCTCAGCTCTTTTACTTCTCAATTTCTTCTATTGGCTTTAGCTACTGGAAGTTCAAGAGCAAGTTTCAAAGTCCCTTTTTGACATCTGTTTTGGTCTCTTCTTTCTTTCCTGACTATATGATACGTATAAACCAAAACCCATTACTATCAAGTTGATTCTGACTCATAGTGATCCTATAAGACAGAGTAGAACTGCCCCATAGGGTTTCCAAGGAGCACCTGGTGGATTCAAACTGCTGACATTTTGATTAGCAGCCATAGCTTTTAACCTTTACACCACCAGGTTTCCTATAATACATATAACGAAACAAAAAACCAAACACAGTGCCGTCGAGTCGATTCCGACTCATAGTGACCCTGTAGAACTGCCCCTATCGAGTTTTCAAGGAGCGCCTGGCTGATTCAAACTGCTGACCCTTTGGTTAGCAGCTGTAGCACTTAACCACTACACCACCAGAGTTTCCGTAATACATATAGAACTCCTCAAATCAACATAACAGTATAAAAATGAGCAAAATATATGTCCAGTAGAAGATAAGAAGGCACTAATATATTCATGGAAAGTTATCTAATTTTGCTAAAATTTAAATTAAAATGGCAGTCGGAATTCATCATTTTTCCAAATGTTTTAGCAGATACCAGAAGATTTGAAAATACTTAGTGATGGTAACGGTCGAAGGGAAAGAAACCGTTCTCAATCATCATTGGAAATATGGATTGTCAGGCTTTGTGGTGATATATTTTGGAGTTGTTTTCAATATTTATATTTGTGCTAGGTACAATCCAAGTTAGGAATTTGTAAAATGGGAATAAATGATTTTACATACTTTTCTTTGTTACATTTTAAAAGAGCACTCTTTGAAGCAAAATAAAAAAAAATGGAAAGAATTCCAGTGACTGTAAATACCCATCAATCAGGCATTAGAACATGTCTAGTTTGAAAAAGTGAGGAAAACTTGTATTTCTAACCTAGAAAAATATCTATCAAATATAGCTAGGCAAGAGTGCATTAATTTTCAGTTTGTATTTTCAACACTTTTTTATTTCATTAATACAAAAGTAGGGAATTTTTACTTCTACTTAATTCATTCTGAATAAAATAAATATTTTAAATATTTTTTACAATCAGAAATAAAAATAACATTTAAAAATTTTAAGAGTTTTTAACCATAATGTAAATCAATGTAAATTTTCCATCACATTAATGTCCATATCTGCATAGTTAGGAACCATCGATTTTCTATTTCTTTATTTTATCTATTTTCAGACTGAAAGCAACTATAGACTTTTCCACAAATTGAAATAAAAATTTTTATTTATCGTGAGTAATCTACTCTTCTTGAATCTCTTTTTATTTTACAATATTTTACAAAAAGAAGCACACATATGTATGAACAGTTTGGTGGTAAAACAGGCAGGTACAACCTAAGATAAAGTTAAAAAAACAATAAACAAAACAAATTTTTTTCCAGCATGTCTGTCTGTGTCACTATATTATTTTCACGAGTATAGTTTTTCCAGGTCATATGTGCAATATTCTTATGTTAAAAGTAGGGATGAGGGCACATAGTTGGAAAATAGTCACAATTCATTCCGTTACACTAGATGTTGTGGCCCTGTGATTATATGGACTGCTCTCTAAATCAATACAAAGTGCTATACAAAGTTTTCCCTAATTAGTTCCTTGTTTCCTCCACTTAGGGCAGAAAGAAGTCATCAACCGAGAATGCTAGGTTTTGTTCTGTGATGATTTGCCATACAAATATAAACAACATATCCAGCAACAGTCTGCTGTAATTGACTGCTCAGTGATGTGTACCACGTGTAGACCTGATCTCCCACTCTGGTGAATGCACCTCTTGGTTTGTGAATTACAGAAATTTTAAGTACGTTTTTTTATTGTGTATGTGCAAAACTTTGGGACAAATAAAAATATTTTATTTTCTATTTTTCATTTCTACTTACATCCAAGTATTTCTTTCACCCCAATGAATGAACTTTAAAAAAAAATTCTATTTATTTTGTTTTTGTTGAGAATATATACAAAAAATCATAAATGAATTCAACAGTTTCTACATATACAATTCAGTGACACTGATTAGATTCTTTAGTTTGCTAAATCCATTCTCGTCCTCCTTTTTTAGCTAATGCTCCCTCATTAATATAACCTCACTGCCGCCTAAGGTTCCTATCTAATCTTTTGAGATGCTTTTGTCAGTTCGATTCCATATAGAACATTCTTAAAATAGGATAATGCTCAAGGCAGATCTTTTATACTATGTAAGCTAAACTATTTTTCAGTTTTAAGAAGACTTCATGGGCTATTTTGGTTTAAGATTTAAAGATTATCTCAGAGTAATAGTTTCAGGTGTTCATCCACACTCCGTGTTTCTAGAAAGTCAACAGTCCATGAAAAGCTGAAATTCTGTTTTGCATTTTCACCTTTTGATCAGAAATTGTCTGTGGGATCTTTCTTTTTTTTTTAATTGTCTTTAAGTGAAAGTTTACAGTTCAAGTTAATTTTTCATAAAAAAAAAATTTATACACACATTGTTATGTGACCCTAGTTGCTCTCCCTATAATGTGACAGCACACTCCTCCTTTCCACCCCAGGTTTCCCATGTCCATTCAACCAGATCCTGTCCCTTTTTGCCTTCTCATCTCACCTCTGGACAAGAGCTGCCCATTTAGTCTCATGTATCTACTTGAGCTAAGAAGTACTTCCTTCACGAGTATCGTTTTATGTCTTATACTCCAGTCTAACCTTTGTCTGAAGAGTTGGCTTCAGGACGGGGTTCAGTTCTGGGCTAACAGAGATTATTGGGCCATGCCTTCTAGGGTCCCTCCAGTCTCAGTCAGACCATTAAGTCTGGTCTTTTTACTAGAATTTGAGTTCTGAGCCCCAATTTTCTCCTGCACTCTCATGGACTCTTGTGTTCCCCTTTAGGGTGGTCATTGGTGGTAGCTAGGCACCATCTTGTTCTTCTGATCTCAGGCTGATGGAGTCTCTGGTTTATGTGGTCCTTTCTGTCTCTTGGGCTAATATTTTCCTTGTGTCTTTGGTGTTCTTCCCTCACCTTTGCTCCAGGTGGGTTGGGACAAATTCATGTATCTTAGATGGCCACTTGATAACTCTTAAGACCCCAGACGCTAGTCACCAAAGTGGGATGTATAATATGTTCTTAATACACTTTGTTATGCCAGTTGACCTAGATTTCCCCTGAAACCATGGTCCCCAGACCGCCGCCCCTGCTACTCTGTCCCTCAAAGTGTTTGGTTGTATTCAGGAAACTCCTTAGCTTTTGTTTAGTCCAGATGTCCTGACATCGCCTGTATCGTATGTTGTTCTTCCCTTCACCTAAGATAATTCTTATCTAATACCTAGTTAGTGTGTTTAAACCTTGTCTTGAGTTCTTATAGTAATGGTTTCATACGATATTTGTCCTTTTGTGATTGACTAATTTCACTCAGCATAATGCCTTCCAGATTCATCCATGTTATGAGATGTTTCACAGATTCATCATTGTTCTTTATCATTGTGTAGTATTCCATTGTGTGAATTTACCATAATTTGTTTATCCATTCGTCTGTTGATGGGCACGTAGGCTGTTTCCATCTTTTTGCTATTGTGATCAGTGCTGCAATGAACATGGGTGTGCATGTGTCTATTCAAGTGAGGGCTCTTATTTCTCTAGGATATATTCCAAGGAGTGGGGTTGCTCGATCATATGATAGTTCTATATCTAGCTTTAAGGAAGTGCCAAATCGATTTCCAAAGTAGCTGTACCATTTTACATTCCCTCCAGCAGTGTATAAGTGTTCCAGTCTCTCCACAACCTCTCCAACACTTATTATATTGTGTTTTTTGAATTAATGCTAGCCTTCTTGGGGTGAAATGCTGTCTCATTGTAGTTTTGATTTGCATGTCTCTAATGGCTAAAGATCGTGAGCATTTTCTGTTTATCTGTTAGCCGTCTGAATGTCTTCTTTGGTGAAGTGCTTGTTCATATCCTTTGCCCATTTTTTAATTGGGTTATTTGTCTTTTAGTTGTTGAGGTTTTTCAATATCTTGTAGATTCTAGAGGTTAGACACTGATGGGATTTGTCATAGCCAAAACCTTTTTCACAGTCTCCAGGTTGTCTTTTTATTCTTTTGATGAAGACTTTTGATGAACATATATGTTTGATTTTTAGGAGCTCCAATTATCTAGTTTCTCTTCTGGTTCTTATGCATTGTTAGTAAAGTTTTTTATTCAGTTTATGCCATATATTAGTTCCTCTATAGTTGTTCCTACTTTTTCTTCCATGATCTTTATCATTTTAGATTTTATATTTAGGTCTCTGATCTATTTTGAGTTCATTTTTGTGCATAGCGTGAGTTATGGGCCTTGTTTCAATTTTTTTGCAAATGGATATCCAGTTAGCGAGCACAATTTGTTAAAGAGACTGTCTTTTCCCCAATTAATGGACTTTGGGCCTTTGTCAAATATCAGCTGCTCCTAGGTGGATGAATTTATGTCTGGATTCTCAATTCTGTTCCCTTGGTCATTGTATTTCTTGTTGTACCAGTATTAGGCTGTTTTGACCACTGTGGAAGTATCATAAGTTCTAAAATCAGGTGTTGGGAGGCCTCCCACTTTGTTCTTTCCTTCAGTAATGCTTTACTTATACAGTGTCTTTTCTCTTTCCATATGAAGTTGGTGATTTCCTTGTTCATATCATGAAAAAATGCCATTGGAATTTGGATCGAGGATGCATTGTACCTGTAGATAGCTTTGGATAGAACTGACATTTTTACAAAGTTGAGTCTTCTTATCCATGAGAAAGGTATGTTTTTCCGCTTATGTATGTCTCTGTGGTTTCTTACAGTAATGTCTTGTAGATTTCTTTGTATAGGTCTTTTAAGTCTGCTTAGATTTATTGCTAAGTATTTTATCTTCTTGTGGGCTATCGTAAATGATATTGATTTGGTGACTTCATTTTGGAAGCTCTCTCTGTTGGCGTAGAGGAAGCCAACTAATTTTTGTATGTTTAACTTGTATTCTGATACTTTGCTGAAATGTTCTATCAGTTCCAGTAGTTTTCTTGTGGGTTCTTTGGGTTTTCCTGTGTATAAGTTCATATCATCTCTAATAGAGAGATTTTACTTCTTCCTTACCAGTTTTGACTCCCTTTATTTCTTTTTCTAGCCTAATGGCTCTGGCTAGGACCTTCAGCATGATGTTGAGTATGAGTGGTGATAAAGGGCATCCTTGTCTGGTTCCTGTTCTCAAGGGGAATGCTTCAGACTCTCTCCATTTAGGATGATGTTGGCTGTTGACTTTATATAAATGCCCTTTATTATGCTGAGGAATTTCCCTTCCATTGCTATTTTACTGAGAGTTTTTATCATGAATGCATGTCGAACTTTGTCAAATACCTTTTCGGCATCAATTAATAATATCGTGTGGTTCTTGTCTTTTGTTCTATTTATGTGATGGATTTCGTTGATTGTTTTTCTAATGTTAAACCATCCTGCATACCTGATATGAATCCCATTTGGTCATGGTAATTTTTTTGATGTGTTTTTGAATTCCATTGGCCAGAATTTTCTTAAAGATTTTTGCATCTATGTTCATGAAGGATATTGACCTGTAATTTTCTTTTTGTGGTGTCTTTACTGGTTTTGGTACCAGGGTTTTGCTGGCTTCATAGAACGATTTTGGGAGTATCCCATTGTTTTAGGTTAAAGGCCACCAGCCTCACATTAATCCCCTTTAAAGCCAGGGCCAAGATGGCAGAGTAATCAAACACTTCCTGTGGTCCCTCCTAAAATAAAGAACCAAAAAAATAAGTTAATCAATTATATATGACAATCTAGGAGCTGCCAGACCTGACCTGGTGAGAACTGGCATCTGCAGGCTGGGTAGGCTGGTGTGCATCGTGAGGCAAGCAATGGTGCTCAGGACACCTTTTCCACACTTGGAGTGACCAAGTGACAGAGGGTCCACTCAACCCTCCAAAACCAGAGAGAAGAGGCATTCAATTGGCAAACCTGCCACACAGATTAAAAAAAAAAAAAAAAAAAAAAAAAACCTATGGGAAGAATGTACCTCCCATTTATTTTCCCCTTCTTTCTATACACCTGGTCCAGGCTGGCTTTCGCAATTGCCATGTCCCCTGGGCCAGAAGTAGAACCCATCATGTTCCCTGGGCCAGAAGTAGAACCCATCATGTGCCTTGAACCATTCTCCTAGCTTTGAAGAGGGAACAAATTAACAAAGAAGAAAAAATAATCTGCAAGCTCCCCTAAGCCAGGAACACAGGGCATTCACAGCTTCTTTGCCTAGGCACAGGCACAAGGGGTCTACAGGCTTTGAATACCTTTCACTCCTGAATAAAACTGTGTGGGCCCATTTCAGCAGTGTAAGCCCTCATTAACACAGTAAACGAAACCAAAACCAAACCCAGTGCTGTCGAGTCGATTCCAATTCATAGCAACCCTATAGGACAGAGTAGAACTGCCCCGTGGAGTTTCCAAGGAGCTCCTGGTGGATTTGAACTGCCGACCTCTTGGTTAGCAGCCATAGCACTTAACCACTATGCCACCAGTAGGGTATATACCTGAAGGCTAATTTCAACAGTACCAGCTATAAGGTGGAGTGGCGGGTTCATGACATTTGACACTGCTCTGTCCATTAAGCAGGGTCCTCACCTACCCACATCAGAGGCCTGAGGACTGGTTGCTGCACCCATTCCACTAAGCCACAAGCAATAGGGGCCCAAGAATAGGTGGTGCCTTCCAGTCCTTACAGCAAACAACATTTGGTGCCATAGTACAGCTGCAAAATCCACCCATCTATCCCTCTAGGGAACTTTCCTCTCAGATACTTAAGGGCAGCCATCAGCCCCCTACATTGCTCATCGCATGACCTTCTACTGCAGCCAGAGACCTGTGCCGACTCCAATCACCCTGCCTGTCTAGGGCTGTAGGTGAGAGCCTGCACTACACACTTGGTGATTAATTACCTGGACATCTGAGCTTCACCCATACAAGAAAAGTAAATGGACTCCTGGGCTCACATACCCAGTAACAGCTCTAACTGCCTGGTGACAGGACATGAGAGCTTCAAAGGCACCAATAATCAAACCAGCAAACACAAGAATCCTATTTGTGCATATCAAAACAAAAAACAAAACAAGAAGCTAGAACACGGTAAGCAAACATAAATAAATATAATAACTTGATGGCTTGGAGACAACAGTCAATATCAAATCACATAAAGCAGCAGACCATGATGGCTTCAGCAAGTGCACAAAACAATCAAGAAATCTGGAGGAAGATGATTTCTTCAGACATAGAATTCAAAGGATTAATACACAGAGCTCTTCAACAGATCAGGGAGGCGATCAGGCAAAATGCAGAACAAGCCAAGGAACACACAGATAAATCAATAGAGGAACTTAAGGAGGTTATTCAACAGCATAATTACTAATTTAACAGGCTGCAAGAAGCCATAGAGAGACAGCAAACAGAAATTTAAAAGATTAACAATAAAATTTCAGAACTAAACAACTCAATAGAAAGTCATAGGAGTGGAACTGAGGAAACGGAAGTCAGATTAGTGAGATTAAAGATAAAGCACTTGATACCAACATACTTGAGGAAAAATCAGATAAAAGAATTACAAAAAATGAAGAAACCCTAAGAACTACATGGAACTCTATCAAGAGGAATAACCAACGACTAACTGCAGTACCAGAAGAAGGGTGGGAACAAAAAATACAGGGAGAATTGTCAAATATTTGTTGACTTAAAACTTCCTTGATATCGTGAAAGATGAGGACATATTTATCCAAAGAGCTTATGTAACCCCACACAAGGTAGAGCCCAAAAGAAAGTCACCAAGACATATTATAATCAAACTTGCCCAAAACAAAGATAAACTGAGAATTTTAAGAGGGTCTAGGGATAAACAAAAAGTCACTTGCAAAGGAGAGTCAATAAGACTAAGCTCAGACTACTCAGCAGAAACCATGCAGACAAGAAAGCAATGGGATGACATATATAAAGCCTTGAAGGGAAAAAAAAAATCCAGCCAAGAATTGTATATCCAGAAAAACTGTTTCTCAGCTATGATGGTAAAATTAGGGCATTTGTAGATAAACAGAAGTTTAGGGAATTTGTAAAAATCAAACCAAAATTAAAAGAAATACAATGGGGAGTCCTCGTGTTAGAAAATCAATAATGTCAGATAACAACTGAAGACTAGAATATAGGAAAGAACAACCACATATCAACACATATAGGGAAATCACAAATAAATCAAAGCTGAATATAGGAAAACAGAGACATCATTAAGTAAAAGATGACAACATTAAAACAAAACGAGGGACTAAATAATGTAGTCATAGATCTTTTGTATGGAGAGGAAGTCAAGGCAATATAAAGAAATAAAAGATTGGTTTAAAATTAGAAAAATAGGAGTAAATATTAAGATAACCACAAAGGAATATAACAATCCTACATATCAAGATTAAAAAAAATCTTATCAAAATAAAAAAAGGGCAGGGCCAAGACAGCAGAATGGTTAGAGGCTTCCTGTGCTTCCTCTTACAACAAAGACCCAAAAAAACAAGTGAATCGATTATATATGACAATCTAGGAGCCATGAACATCAAATGCAAAGTTGAGAAATTGGACTAGGTGGCAGGGGGAAGGAGAGATGGTTAAAAAGCAGTGAGGAGTTGCCAGACATGAATTGGCAGGAACTGGCAGCCCACAGGTAGGATCCCCTGATGCCAGCTCAGTGAGGAAGGCAGTGGCATTTGGGACATGCTTTACTCATCAGACCAAGTGGTGGAGAGTTCACTCACACCTCCAGAATCAGTGAAAAGCGGTGCTCAATCAGCAAAAGATAAGTAGATGCGTCTAGCCTACTGTGCAGATAAAACAAACAAACAAAAAAACCTTTGGGAAAAATTTTCTCCCACTTACCTGTCCCCTTCCCACTCTGCACTGGGTCCAAGCCAGCTTCAGAGATTGCCACATCCCCTGGGCTGGAAGTAGGACCTATCATACACTCTGATCCATTTCCAGGCATTGGAGAGAAAACAATTTAACAAACAGGGAAAAAAATAATTTTCTGGCTCTCCTAACACAGGAAATCAGGGTAGAAACAGCTACTTTGCCTAGGCACAGGCATAAGGTTCCACAGACTTTGACTACCTTTCACCCCTCCATAGACCTGTGTGGGCCCATTTCAACAACATAGGCCCTCTTTAGCACGGTATAACAGGGTATATACCTGAAGTCTAACTTCAACTGTTTTAGCTATAGGGTGGAGAGGCAGGTTCATGACATTTGTCACGGCTCTTCCCATTAAGCTGGGTCCTCAACTACCAACTTCAAGGGCCTGGGGACTGGTTTCTCCACCCACTCCACCAAGCCACCCATGACAGGGATTCAAGAATAAGTGGTGACTCCCAGTCCTTACAGACAACAGCATTAGGTGCTGATAGTAAAGCTGCAAAACCCAACCACCTATGTGCTCTGCAGAACGGGAACAAGCTTTCATCACAAACACTCAGAGGCAGCTATGACCACCTGCCTTGCTCAGCGTGTGACCCCCTACTGCATCCAGATACCTGTGCCTACATGAATCACCCTTTCCCATCTAGTACTGCAGGTGAGAACCTGCACCAACACTTGGTGACTGACCACCTGAACACCTGACCTGTAACCATACAAGAAAAGTAAATGGATTCCTGGGCTCACATACTTTGTAAGAGCTCTAACCACCTGGTGACAGGATGTTAGAGCTTCAAAAGGACCAATAATCAAGCTACCTTACATGAGGAGCCTATCTGACCATAACAAAACAAAAAAGAATCTAGGACAAAATAAGCAAACATAAAATAAATACATACAATAAGTTATTGATGACTCAGAGACAACAGTCAATATCAAATCACATAAAGAGGCAGATCATGATGGCCTCAGCAAGCTCCCAAATCAAAGAATCAAGAAACCTTCCTGATCAAGATAACTCCTTGTAATTACCAGAGGTAGAATACAAAAGGTTAATATACAGAACTCTTCAAGATATCAGGGAGGAGATCAGGCAAAATGCAGAACAAGCCACGAAGCACAAGACAAACAATACAGTAACTTAAGAAAATTAGAGAAGAGCATAATGACAAATTTAATAGGCTGCAAGAATCCGTACAGAGAGAGCAAACAGAAATCCAGAAGATTGAAATTAAAATTTCAGAATTAGACAACTCATTAGAAAGTCATAGAAGCAGAACTGAGGCAATGGAAGTTAGAATTAGTGAGACTGAAGATAAAGCACTTGACACCAACTTACTTGAGAAAAATCAGACAAAAAAATAAAAAAAAGAAGAAACCCTAAGAATTGTGTGGGACTGTAACAAAAGGAATAACCTACCAATAACTGGTGTACCAGAATGGGGGGAGGGGTGGGGAGGGATAACAGGAAATACAGAGAGAATTGTTGAAGACTTGTTGCCAGAAAACTTCTCTGATATCATGAAAGATGAGAAGATATCTGTCCAAGATGCTCATCCAACCCCACACAAGGTAGATCCCAAAAGAAAGTCACCAAGAATATTATAATCAAACTTGCCAAAGCCAAAGATAAAGAGAGAATTTTAAGAGCAGCTAGGGATAAACAAAAAGTCACCTACAAAGGAGAGTCAATAAGACTCAGCTCGAACTACTCGGCAGAAACCATGCAGGCAAGAAGACAATGGGATGACATATACAGAGCCTTGAAGGAAAAAAAAATGCCATCCAAGAATTATATATACAGCAAAACTGTTTCTCATATATGATGGTGAAATTAGGACATTTCCAAATAAACAAAAGTTTAGGGAATTTGTAAAAACTGAACCAAAATTACAAGGAATACTAAACGGAGTCCTGTGGTTAGAAAATCAGTAACATCAGACAACAACCCAAGACTAGAACACAGGACAGCAACCAGATATCAATGCAGATAAGGAAATCACAAAAATAAATCAAATCTAAAACACTCAAAATAGGGAAACAGGAACATCATTAGGTAAAAAGTAACATTAAAACCAAAAAAAAAGAAGAGAATAAAAATGTAGTCCTAGATCTTTATACGGAGAAGAATTCCAGGCAATATGAAGAAATAAAAGGTTAAACTTAGAAAAATAGGGGTAAATATTAAGGTAACCACAAAGGAAACTAACAATCCTAAACATCAGAATAAAAAAAACAAGTAAAAGAGACTCAGCAAATACAAATCAACAAGAATGAAAAAGAGGAAAAGAAAATATATAAAGAAAAAGGACTCATCACCACAGAAAATTAAGTAGAAAAAAGAAACTGTCAACAACATGCACGCAAAAAAAGACACCAACATGACAGCACTAAACTCATACCTATCAATGATTATCCTTAATGTAAATGGACTAAATGCACCAATAAAGAGACAGAGAGTGGCAGAATGGATTTAAAAAAAACCCAAAATCCATCTATATGCTGTCTACAAGAGACACACCTTAGACTTAAAGAAACAAACAAGCTAAATATCAAAAGATGGAAAAAATATATATACCAAGGAAACAACAATCAAAAAAGAGCAGGAGCGACAATTTTTAATTTCTGACAAAATAGACTTTAAAGTAAAATCCACAACAAAGCTTACAGAAGGACTCTATATAATGATTAAAAGGTCAATACACCAGGAGGACATAGCCATAATAAATATTTACACACCCAAGTACAGGGCTCCAAAATACATAAAACAACTACGGTCACATAACAATGTGTGTATAAGTTTCTGTATGAGAAACTGACTTGAACTGTAAGCTTTCACTTAAAGCACAATAAAAAAAACTCACACCTATCAAAAATTATGCTGAATATAAATGGACTAAATGCATCAATAAAGAGACAGAGAGTGGTAGAATGGATAAAAAAAAAAAACACAATCCATCTATATGCTGCCTACAAGAGACACACCTTAGGCTTAAAGACACAAACTAAAACTCAAAGGAAGAAAAAAATACATACATATATGTATCAAGCAAACAACAATCAAAAAAGAGCAGGAATGGAGATATTAATCTCTGACAAAATAGACTTTAAAGTAAAATCACCACAAAGGATAAGAAAGGACACTATATAATGATTAAAGGCTCAATACACCAGGAGAACATAACCACAGTAAATATTTATGCACCCTATGATAGGGCTCCAAAATATATAAAGGAAACTCTAACACATTGAAAAGAGAAATAGAGAGCTCCACAGTAATAGTAGGAGACTTCAACACACCACTGTCGATGAAGGACGGAACATTCAGACAGAAGCTCAATAAAGACATGGAAGATTTAAATGCCACAATCAACCAACTTAATCTCATAGACATATACAGAACGCTCCACACAATAGCAGCCAAGCATACTTTCTTCTCCAATGCACATGGAACATTCTCCAGAATAGACCACATATTAGGTCATATAAGCTGTAACAGAATACAAAACATTAAAATATTACAAAGCAACTTTCTGACCATAAAGCCATAAAATTAGAAATCGATAACAGAAAAAGCAAGGAAAAAAAAAAAATCAAACACATGGAAACTGAACAACACCTTGCTCAAAAATACCAGTTTATAGAAGAAATAGTGTGGAAAAAGAAATGCGCAGAATCCAATGAGAATGAAAACACATCTTACCAGAACAATTGGGACACAACAAAAACAGTGCCCCGATGTCCATTTATAGCAATAAATGCACACATCCAAAAAGAAAAGTCCAAAATCAAAGAATTAACTCAAGAACTCTAGCAAATAGAAAGAGAGCAGTAAAAGAAGCCCTCAGTCACAAGAAAGTAAATGATAAAAATTGGACCAGAATTAAATGAAATAGAGAATAGAAAAACAATAGAAAGAGTTAACAAAACTAAAAGCTGGTTCTTTGAAACGATCAACAAAATTGATAAACCAATGACCAAATTGACAAAAAAACTCACGAGGAACTGTATAACCAGTAAAAGAAATGAGATGGGCTATATCACAACAGACCCAACTGAAATTAAAAGAATCATAACAGAATACTATGAAAAATTGTACTTCAACAATTTTGAAAACCTAGAGGAAATGGACAAATTTCTAGAAACATACTACCTACTAAACTAACAGAAACAGAGGTAGAACAACTAAATAAACCTATAACAAAAGAAGAGGTTGAAAAGGTAATTAAAAACTCCCAAGAAAAAAAAAAAAAAAGCCCTCTCCCTGACAGTTTCACTAGAGAATTCTACCAAATTGTCTGAGAAGTAACACCACTACTACTAAAGATATTTCAGAGCATACAACAGAATGAAATACTCCAAAACTCACCCAGCATAACCCTGATAATGATACCAGGTAAAGACATCACAAAAAATTAAATTACAGACCAATATCTCTCATGAACTTAGACACAAAATCCTCTACAAAATTCTGGCCAATAGAGTTCAACAACATATCAAAAAAGAATAATTCATAATGACCAAGTGGGATTCATACCAGTTATGCAGGGATGGTTTAACATTAGAAAAACAATCAATGTAATCTATCACATAAATAAAACTAAAGACAAGAACAGTGTGACCTTTAGTAAGATGCAGAAAAGGCATTTGACAAAGTCTAACACCCATTCATGATAAGACCTCTCAGCAATATGGAAACAGAAGTGAAATTCTTCCCCATAATAAAGGGCATTTATATAAAGTCAACAGCCACCATCACCTTAAATGGAGAGAGCCTGAAAGCATTCCCCTTGAGAATGGGACCCAAACAGGATGCCCTTTATCACCACTCTTATTCAACATTGTGCTGGAGGCCCTAGCAATTAGGCTAGAAAAAGAAATAAAGGGCATCCACATTGGTAAGAAAGAGATAAAAGTGTCTGCATTTCAGATGATGTGCTCTTATACACAGAAAACCCCCAAAGAATCCACCAGAAAACTACTGGAACTAATAGAAGATTTCAGCAAAGTATCAATACAAGATAAACATACAAAAATCAGTTGGATTCCTAAACTCCAACAAAGAGAACTTCAAAGAGGAAATCACCAAATCAGTTGTCATTTACAATAGTCTCCGAGAAGATAAAATACTTAGGAATATATCTAACCACAGATGTAAAACACCTATACAAAGAAAACTACAAGACACTACTGCAAGATATCAAAAGAAGACATTCTGACAGCTAACAGATACATGAGGAAATGATCATGATCATTAGCTATTAGAGAAATGCAAATCAAAACTACAATGAGATACCATCTCACCACAACAAGGCTAGCATTAATCCAGAAAACACACACACAAAAAAACAAATGTTGGAGAGGTTTCTGAGAGACTGAGATACTTATACACCGCTGGTGGGAATGTAAAATTGTACAACTACTTTGGAAATCAATTGGGCACTTCCTTAAAAAGCTAGAAATTGAACTATCATATGATACAGCCATCCCACTCCTTGGAATATATCCTAGAGAAATAAGAGCTCTCACATGAATAGATATATGCACACCTATATGTACTGCGAAAACGCTGGTGCCATAGGAAACCCTGGTGGCATAGTGGCTAAGTGCTATGGCTCCTAACCAAAAGGTCGGCAGTTTGAACCCACCAGGTGCTCCTTGGAAACTCTACGGGGCAGTTCTACTCTGTGCTATAGGGTCGCTATGAGTCGGAATAGACTCGACGGCAGTGGTGGGTATATGCATTGCACGGCGAAAAGATTGAAGTTGTCAAGGGCTTCATTTTACTTGTATTCACAAGCAACACCCATGGAAGCAGCAGTCAAGAAATCAAAAGACACATTGCATTGGACAAATCTGCTACAAAGAACCTCTTTAAAGTGTTGAAGAGCAAAGGTGTCACTTTGAAGACTAAAGGTGTGCCTGGCCCAAGCCATGATATTTTCAATGGCATCATATGCATGTGAAAGCTGGACAATGAATAAGGAAGACTGAATAAGAGTTGACGCCTTTGAATTGTGGTGTTGGTGAAGAATATTGAATATACCATGGACTGCCAGAAGAACTAACCAATCTGTCTTGAAAGAAGTACAAACAAAATGCTCCTTAGAAGTAAGGATGGCGAGACTCCGTCTTACACACTTTGGACATGTTGTCAGGGGGGATCAGTCTCTAGAGAAGGACATCATGCTTGGTAAAATACAGGGTCAGCAGAAAAGAAGAAGACCCTCAAACAGATGGGTTGACACAGTGGCTGCAACAATGGGCTCAAGCGTGACAATGATTGTAAGGATGGCACAGGACCGGGCAGTGTTTTGTTCTGTTGTACGTAATAAGGATGCTATGAGTCGGAACCAACTCAAGTGCACCTAACAACAACAGCAACAACATGTTCATTGCAGCACTGTTCACAATAGCAAGAAGATGGAAACAACCTAGGTGCCCATCAACAGTCAAATGCATAAACAAATTATAGAATATAATACAATGTGTGTATAAATTTTTGTATGAGAAACTAACTTGAACTGTAACTTCCACTTAAAGCACACACACACACACACACACACACACATGTCTAATTTACACTGCAAGTTCTGGCCTCATTACATCTACCCATTTCATACTACTCACCAATTTACTCCTTGAACTTTTGTGACTATGCTGGGTGTGTCCCCATCTCAGGGAATTCTCACTCATTCTTTGCTTTTCCAAGAACACTCATCCCCAGATATCTACTTGAATCTTTTCCTTGGATCCTTTTAGTTTTTGACAAATGTCTCATTCTTTGTTCTTCTTTCTCTGTTTTCCCTATTCCAGTTTTCCACTTAGTTTTTCTTCACAGCAATTAATACTTTTTGGTATACTGTCAAATTTACACAAAGAAATGTAAATTCATGACAGCAGAGATTTATGTCAGTTTTATCTTGTTTCATCCCATTTCACCAGTGCCTATGACAGTGTCACATACACAGTTAAAGCATTAAAGCCTTCGTTTAATGAATGAATAAATAAGTGGATGTATGCACTTTCCTCTACATTATAGTTTGTTTGTCACATATATTTTCCTGATACTATGTATTATATGGTAAATTATATTTCATATTCATTTTATTTCAGAATAAAGTGTTGAAAATATTTGTTATGACATAGGAGCATTGTGTTGACAGGGATTAATTCTATTGCTTTAGAAGACAAATAAAGCTGATAATTCCAAACATTCTCTAGCTTCACACTGCAAATACATCCAGTTCCAATAACCGTGCTTTAACTATTTCTCAAAAGAGGGGAAATCAAGACATTCTTCCATTTATTTATTTTGTAAACATTTATTGGAGCTTATACAGTAGGCTAGTCAAGGCTTGCTGTTGAGTCTCAAACTATAAAAGCTTCCTGAAGTCATATTTTCTATACAAATATCCATTATCCCAGCAGTCTTCTCATGGCCCTTATGACCGCCTTGTTCCTAAGATTGTAGATAAATGGGTTCAGAAGAGTTGTGATAATGCTGTAAAATATTGCCACCACCTTTTCCTCCTTAGGGTAATGCAAGGAGTGTGGTCTTGTATAGGTGGAGAGAGCAGTCCCATAGGAAGCCAAAAGGGCCAAAAATGATAGTATCAGAATGATAAGACTGCTAAATAGGACAGTATACTCATACTGGGAGATGTCCCGGTGCACCAAAGATATTAGAGATGGAACTTCACAGAAAAAGTGGTTAATGAGCCAAGATCTACATAACGGAAGTTGAAATACATGCAATGTATGTGTTTAAGAATTCCTAAAACTACTGGCCTATATACACATGACCATGAACAAACAGATCATCTTGCTCATAAGAACAGGATAATGTAGGGGATGACAGATGGCTATGTTTCGATCATAAGGCATAAAACCAAGAAGAGCTTCAGTTCCACTGAGAGTCAAAACTACAAAGGTTTGAATCTCACAACTTAAAAAAGTAATGGATTTACTATTTGACAGAAAATTTGCTGCCATCTTGGGTACCATGGTGGAGATGTACATCAAGCCAATGAAGGAGAGCTGGCTGAAGAGGAAGGACATGGGAGCGTGGAGTCAGGTGTCCAGTCGGATGAGGTGGATCAGTATGATGTTCCCCATCAAAGTCACTGAGAAGAGGCCTGCAATGGCAACAAAGAGGACAGTGTTCATTTGGCCATATGGGAAAATACCAAGAAGTATAAACTCTGCTCCTAAATTTTGATTTTCTGTCTTCATGCTTACATCAAAATAAAGCAGACAATATCTAAAAATTCCATGTAATAACAGTGACTATCCTTCCAGAGAAAATAAAATGATTACTAAATACGGTAGAATTTGCTTGTGTTACCTTAGGAGGCTATTTCTTTCCCTATTTTTATACACAGACTCTGTGTCTGTTGAGCAATGGCCATTTTGGAAATAAAAAAAAAAGGTTTATTTATTTCTTCATTTTTTACTGGTTACAGAATAAATTTTTTTTTATGGGAATAAAACATTTAGATGATTTGTCAAAGTAAGCTATTTCTCCCCTTGTAAACATCTTCGAGATGATAGGCTGGAGATATGTTCATTGTTACAAAAAAAGAATCTTTCACTCAATTCATTCATATAAATAATTTAGCATGGCAGTGATGGCCAAATGTGGTATAATATTCTTACAATATTTTTCGGTTTTGAAATTATATTGGATATAAATTATGATAAAAGTTATATTAACATTTGTATGTCAGGAATATTATAGCTCTTAAAATGAATTGGTGGTTATTTTTATAATACCTGTAAGTGTAGATGGGAATACATAACCCAGGCAAAAACAAAAAATATGCCAGACCTTACGGAGAGCTGGAGAATGAATCATTAAAACGTATGTTAACAATTATTAATCTAAGTTTAACTTAAGGAGCAAGTCAAGAAGGGCATTTTGAATTTGATTTGGTCCTTTTATATTAATAGGGGAAATTTACATTTAAACTATACTTGGAAAAAAAGGCAGTTAGTAAAAGTTTATCACTTGCTCCTCAATCAAGATATGGAATCAAAAGACTACTGAACGCCTTGTTAAAATTTGAAAATTTTAGATAATTCTTAATACAAAAATATTGCAGAACAAATTTGAAGAATTGAAAATATTTTCAATAACAGGTAGCCAACTTTAATATAAAATCTGACAAATAAGAAAATTAACTGACAGTAACAACTGTTTATTATATGCATGCAAATACTAACACAATTCTGGAATATATGATCCAACGATCTATCATAAATTTACATTTATTGTTAACCTGAATATCCTCGGTGCAAGATGCAGTCACTGAAGCTAAGCCTCACATCAGCAAATCAAAACCTAACAAAGTGTACATTCTGTCAATGCCTGACCTTCCCAGAAGCCAAAATGTCATCTAACCAATTAGGACTTGCCTGTTGAGCTTAACCTGGTTCAAAATGTTCCATTAATCCCATCCCCATCACCAGAACTGTTAAAAAATAAAATTTCTACAAGATTAAATTTGTATATGAATTTTAAGCTGTATTTGCTCTTCATTAACTGGAAAGGTCTTGTCTGAAACTGCCTATTCAAGTGCTGCAAATAAGGTTTATGAGTTCATATGTGAGTTTAATCTAGGAAAAAAATTATTTTTTACACTATAGTCAGCCAAGTTGGTATAAACTAAGGCACATTTGACTGTATATAAGAAAGATAATATACACATTTTACATATTCCAAAAAGTATTTGATGCTATCGAACATGCATTCTTCCTTATAGGCCTCACTCAAAAAACAAAACAGCAAACACAATGATATAAAATAAAGATGGATGCTTGTTTAACTCAAAAAAAATTTATTCTAACATCATTATTATTTTGTTTACAACGTTCTCACCCATAAATAGGATAGAACAAATAAAATAACAATAACACAAAAAAGAAAAAGTAGTTTATCTATGGGAAAGCCTTATTGCTTTTGCAATTCTGATAAAAGAAAAATACTTAACTCACTAAATGTATTAAAAAAATTGATTCTATAAATTATAATTTACAAAATTAGTAACATTCCAATACATTAGGATAATATTTTAATATTCTTAATATTTTTCACTTTACTAATAATAATATTGTTGTTGTTAGGAGCCTTTGAGTCAATTTTGACTCATAACGACCCTATGTACAACAGAACAAAACACTGCTTGGTCCTGTGCCATCCTTACAACCATTGCTAAGTTTGAGCCCATTGTTAAAGCCAATGAGTCAGTCCATCTTGTTGAGGGTCATCCTCCTCTTTGCTGACCCTCTACTAATAACAGTATTCCATGATAATAAAATATTATTTAAATATGATTATACTAAAAACTGGCTTATGCTTTAAAAATATCAAATACAACCACCAAGAGAGCATGTAACTAAAAGGACAAAATAAATATCATTACAAACTCCTTCTTTGTAAAACAATTCAAGCAAACGCAATCTAAATTTCAAAGTTATATATTTCAGATCATGCTGCATTTTTTAAATAAAATCCTGAAAGAAAACGATCAAGTTAAAAATAAAAATAATAAAAATATGTTGATAAGAGAACAAAGAGGAGGAAATACAACATATAAGATTTTATAGACATAAAAGTAATAAAAGAGTGTGATAATTGGGCAACATAGAGAAATAAGACATTAAGAATATGATAGCTGTAGAAGTTATAAGGAACTTTGATGACAGCGTAGAGATTAAAGTGTTGGGCTGCTAACCAAAATGTCGGAGGTGGCTCGAACTCACCTACAGCTCTACAGGAGAAAGATGTAGCATTCTGCTCCTGTAAAGACTCACAACCTTGGAAATCCTATTGGGCAGTTCTACCCTGTCCTATAGGGTCACTGTCAGTTGTGATTGACTCCATGGCAGTGGGTTAATAGAAGTTACAAAATATAATAAATTATTATATGATGATACATCATCAATGAAGTATATACACTACCCATTGCTATCAAGTTAATTTCAATTCATACTGACCCCCTGAGGACTGAGTAGAACTGCCTCAGAGGCTTTCCAATGCTGTAATCTGTATGAAAGGGGCCCTGGTTTGCAGTCATTAAGCATTTTGGTGCTACCAGAAAGTTTGGTGGCTCAAACCTACAGAGCACTTCATAGGAGAATGTTGTGGCAGTTTGCTCCCTTAAAGATTTACAGGCTTAAAACCCTATGGGGCAGTTCTACTCTGTCCTACATTTACACTATGATTTGGAATCTACTCAATGGCAGTGGGTTAATCTTTATAGAAGCAGACTGCCACATCTTTCTCCCTGGAAGCACGTGATAGGTTCCAACTCCCCACCTTTGGGTTAGCAATCCAGCATTTAACCACTGTGCAATGAGGCCTTCTTCAATAAAATACACAGGGAAGTCTGGTCTTTTTTTGTGAATTTGATCATTAGTTCTACATTTTCTCCCACTCTATCACTACCCTCTGTTGCAATCCCAGTCAGAACAGAACTCTGCAGACTATGGCCCTGGACACACTTCTAACTAAGAAAAGAAGCCACTCCAGAAGTTTACCTTTTAGCCAAAGATTAGACAGGTCTATAAAACAAACAGTAACACATGTAAGGAATGCGCTTCTTCGTTCAATCAAGTAAATGACACCAAATGGGCTTCACCTGCCCCAAAACAAAGAGGAGAAGCCAGGGACAGACAGGAAAACTAGAAGAATGGAACCTGAGAAAGTGGGGTGAAAAGGGAAAGGTGGGAGTGCTGACACAATGCTGGATTGCAACCAATGCCACAAAACAATTTGTGTATACATTTTTGAATGAGAAACTACATATATATATATATATATGAAAAATGTTTTTAAAAATGGGAACATTAGCAACAATTCTCAAACTATTGAAATACTCATTTCATCTTGTGTGGATCATTTACATTTTATAATTTTGATAACAAAAAATCTAATGCAACAAATTATAAATCTGAACAGGAACCTGAAGGAAATTCTTAGAGCAAGTTAAGAAAAAAATTTAATATCACAAATAAAAAATAATTTGCCAAACAGTAATAATAATGATAAAAAGAGTTTACTAAAAGGGAAAATGTACAAATAGATGATGCATCCAAAATGAAAGAGAAGAGAGGTGGGGCCAAGGTGGAATAGCCAGATGCTTCTGGAGATCCCTCTCAGAACAAAGACCCAAAAATCGAGTGAAATGATTACATTTATGACAAGCTAGGAGCACTGAACATCAAAGGTGAAGTTAGAAAATTGACTAAGTGGCAGGGGGAGAGTGAGACTTTCAGAAGTGGAGAGGAGTTGCCACTCCTGAATCACTGGGATCCCTTAGGCACCATTCCCAGAAGCGGATGTGATGGGCTGGTGGTAGCATTGAGCTGCAGTTTCCTCAGAAAGAAACAGTCAGCAGCACAGCCTACTCACAACCTCCGGAGCCAGAGAAGAACGGTGCTCAAGGCAAAAGCTAAGTAGTTGCCTATGTTTTACCTGGCCCCTGCCCCCAAGCTGGCTTCAGTAGCTGTAGATTTCTCTGGGCCTAAGATAGGCCCATTTGAGTGCCCTGAGCCATGCTCCTGGATTTGGAGAAGGAATAATTCACAACAGGGGGAAAAGATAATTTGCCAGCTCCACTAACACAGGGAGTTCAGAACAGAAGTGGCTCCTGTCCAGGCATAAAAGGTAAGCAGACATTTCACTTCTGCATGGACCCATGTGGGCCTGCTTCAGGAGAACAGGCCCTTGTTGACAGACTACAATTGTTTCTGCCGTGTGGCGGAGAAGTGGGTGTTTGATGTTTGACATAGCTTTGCCTATTAAACAGGATCCTTGCCTACTCATATCAGGGGCCTAAGGACTGGTGGCTCCTCCCAGGTCACCCAGCCACCCGTGACAGGGGTCCAAGGGCCTCCCAGTAATTACTAGCAAAACCATTGGGTGCTCATGGTCCGTCTGCAGAACCCACCCACCTGCATGCTCTAGGGAACAAGGGTGAGTTTTCCTCAGAGACACTCGGGGGATGTTTTTCAGCCCTCTGCTTATTCAGAGCATGGCCTCCTGCTGCAATCAGATACCAGTACCTGCACCAAACACCCCTGCCCTTCTAAGACTGTAGTGCAGAGCTTGTACCACACACTTGATGACCAGCTACCTGGACACCTGAGCTGAATCCACACAGGAAAAGTGAATGAACTCATGAGCTCATATACCTGATAACAGCTCTAGCCATCTGGTAACAGGACGTCAGAGCCCCAAAGGCAAAAATAGTCAACCTAGTTCACTCAAGCAACCCACATGGGCATATTAAAAAAAAAGTGAGAAACTAGGATACAGTAAGAAAACATAAAATAAACTAATACAATAACTTATAGATGGCTCGGAGACAACAGTCAATATCAAACCACATAAAGAATCAGGCCATGATTGCTAGAACAAACTCTCAAAACAAAGAATCAAAGGATCTTCTGGATGAAGGTGCCTTCCTGGAATTACCAGATGCAGAATTAAAAAGATTAGTATACAGAACTCTTCAAGACATAAGGAAGGAGATCAGGCAATACGCAGAACAAGCCAAGAAGCACACACATAAAACAGTTGAAGAAATTAAAAAGGTTCTTCAAGAACATTATGAAAAATTTAATAAGCAGCAAGAATCCATAGAGAGACACCAATCAGAAACTCAGAAGATTAACAAAAAAATTACAGAATTAGACAACTCAATAGAAAGTCAGAGGAGCAGAATGGAGCAAGTGGAAGGCAGAATTGGGGACCTAGAAGGTAAAGCACTTGGCACCAATACATTTCAAGAAAAATAAGATAACAAATTTTTTAAAAAATGAATAAGCCTTAAGAATCATGTGTGATTCTATCAATAACCTGTGAGTAATCAGAGTACCAGAACAGAGAGGGAAAACTGAAAAAAGAGAGAGAACTGTTGAAGATTTGTAGGCAGAAAACTTCCCTGATATCATGAAAGATGAGAAGGTGTTAATCCAAGATACTCACAGAACTCCACGTAAAGTAGATTATAAAAGAAATTCACCAAAACATATTATAATCAAACTTGCCAAAACCAAAGATAAAGAGAGAATTATAAGAGCAGCTAGGGATAGATGAAAATCACCTACAAAGGAGATAAAGGAGAGTCAATAAGAATAAGCTCAGACAACTCGGCGGAAACCATGCAGGCAAGAAGGAAATGGGATGACTTATACATACAATTGAAGGAAAAAAACTGCCAGCCAAGAAACATATATCCATCAAAAGTGTCCCTCAAAAATGAAGGTGAAATTAGGACATTTCCAGATAAACAGAAGTTTAGGGATTTCATAAAAACCAAACTAAAACTACAAGAAATGCTAAAGGGGGTTCTTTGGTTAGAAAATCAATAGTATCAGGTATCAACCCAAGACTAGAACATGTTAACCTAGACAGGAAAATCACATGAATAAATCAAGATTTAAAAAAAGGCTCAAAACAGGGAAATAGTGATTTCATTATGGAAAAAAGACCACATTAAAATAATAAAGAGGGACTAAGAAATTTAATCATACATCTCTCATATGGAGAGGAAGGGAAGGCGATGTAAAGAAATAAAAGTTAGGTTTAAATTTAGAAAAATAGGGGTAAATATTAAGGTAACCACAAAGGAGACTAACCTACTTATCAAAGTAAAATACAAGAAAAAAAAAATAGAAACTCAGGAGGAAAAAAAAAAATTCAATAACAACAAATAAGTGGAAAAGACAACATATAAACTACTCAGCAC
Organism: Loxodonta africana; assembly: GCF_030014295.1. Classification (NCBI taxonomy): domain Eukaryota; kingdom Metazoa; phylum Chordata; class Mammalia; order Proboscidea; family Elephantidae; genus Loxodonta; species Loxodonta africana. The sequence continues at coordinate 309,704 of NW_026974941.1, read as the reverse complement.
AAAAAATTAAGTGGGAAAAAGAAACCGTCAACAACACACAAAAGAAGACATCAAAATGATAGCACTATATTCATACCTATCCATAATTACGCTGAATGTTAATGGAATAAATGCACCAATAAAGAGACAGGGAGTGGCAGAATGGATTAAAAAAACACGATCCATCTATATGCTGCCTACAAGAGACACACTTTAGGCTTAGAGACACAAACCAACTAAGACTCAAAGGACGGAAAAAAATATATCAAGCAAATAATCAAAAAAGAGGAGTGGTGGCAATATTAATTGCAGACAAAATAAACTTTAAAGTTAAATCCACCATAAACAATAAGGTAGGACACTGTATATTGATTAAAGGGACAATATACCAAGAGGATATAACCATAGTAAATATTTATGCACCCAATTACAGGTCTGCAAGATACATGAAAAACTCTAACAGCGTTGAAAAGTTAGATAGACAGCTCCACAATTATAGTAGGAGAACTCAACACTCCACCTTCAGTGTAGGACAGGACATCTAGAAAGAAGCTCGATAAAGACATGGAAGATCTAAATGCCAAAATCAACCAACTCGACCTTATAGACATATACAGAACACTCCACTCAACAGCACCCAAGTATACCTTCTTTTCTAGCGCACATGGAACATTCTCTAGAATAGACCACATATTAGGTCATAAAGCAAGCCTTAGCAGAATGCAAAATAGCAAAACATTACAAAGCATCTTCTCTGACCATAAGGCCATAAAAGTAGAAACCAACAACAGAAAAAGCAGAGAAAATAAATCACACACCTGGAAACTGAACAATACACTGTTCAAAAAAGACTGGGTTCTAGAAGACATCAAGGATGGAAAAAAGAAATTCATAGAATCCAATGAGAATGAAAACACTTCCTATCAAAACCTTTGAGACACGGCGAAAGCAGTGGTCAGAAGTCAATTTATACCAATAAATGCACGCATACAAAAAGAAGAAAGGGTCAAAATCAAAGAATTACCACTACAACTTAAACAAATAGAGCAACAAAAGTAACGCTCAGGCACCAGAAGAAAGCAAATAATAAAAATTAGAGCAGAATTTAATGAAATAGAAAACAGAAAAACAATTCAAAGACTTAACAAGACCAAAAGTTGGTTCTTTGAAAAAATTAACAAAATTGATAAACCACTGGCCAAACTGCCAAAAGAAAAACAGGAGAGGAAGCAAATAACCAGAATAAGAAATGAGATGGGCAATATTAGGACAGATCCAACTGAAATTAAAAGAATCATATCAGATTACTATGAAAAATTGTACCCTAACAAATTTGAAAACCTAGAAGAAATGGGTGAATTCCTAGAAACACAATACCTACCTAAACTAACACGAACAGAGGTAGAACAACTAAATAAACCCGTAACAAAAGAAGAGATTGAAAAGGTAATGGAAAACTCCCAACAAAAATAAGCCCTGGCCCGGACGGCTTTACCTCAGAGTTCTGCCAAACTTTCAGAGAAGAATTAATACCACTACTACTAAAGATATTTCAGAGCACAGAAAAGGACAAAATACTCCCAAACTCATTTTATGAAGCCAGCATATGCCTGATACCAAAACTGGGTAAAAACTCTACAAAAAAGAAAATTACAGACCTATATCCCTTATGAGCTTACATGCAAAAATCCTCAACAAAATTCTAGCCAATAGAATTCAACAACATATCAAAAAAAAAAATTCAGGAGGCAGAGCCAAGATGGTGGAATAGACAGACGATTCTGGCGAGCCCTATTTACAACAAAGACCAAAAAACCAAGTAAAACGAGTATAATTATGACAAGGTAGGAGCCCTGATATCAAAGACAAGCTTATAAAATGACCTTGAGGGGCAGGGGGAGGAAGAGACGGTTCAGTAGCGTAGAGGAGTTACCAGACCTGAATTGCAGCCACACCTCAGGCACCGTTCCTGGGAGCAGCGGAGGCTGGATAGTACTAGTGTTTGGCTGCAGTTTCCTCAGGGAGAAGCAGCCAGCCACATAGCATACTCATACCTCTGGAATCAGAGAAGAATGGTGCTCTCAGCAAAAGCTAAGCCCTTGCGTTTATTTTACCGCGCCCCACTGCTCCCGAGTCGGCTTCAGTAGCTGATTTCCCTGGGCCTGAAATAGGCCCTTTTGTGTGCCTAGAGCCTTCCTCCCAGCCTTGAAGAAGGAATAGGTTTGCAATTGGGGGGAAGACAATTTGCCAGCTCCACTAACCAGGGGAGCTCAGGACAGAAGCAGCTCCTGTCCAGGCATTAACCGTCCAAGGACTTTGAGTACCATTCCCCTATGCATGAACCTGTGTGGGGCTAATTCAGGAGAATAAGCCCTTATTGGCAGACTCCAACCCCTTCAGCTGTGCTGTGGAGACATGGGTATTTGATGTTTGACATTGCTTTGCCTATTAAACAGGGTCGTTACCTACCCACATCAGGGGCCTAAGGCCTGGTAGCTCCACTCAGGTCACCCAGCCACCCACAACAGGGGTCCAAGGATAACTGGTACCTCCCAGTCCTTACAACCAAAAACTTTGGGTCTCCATGGTCCATCTGCAGAACCCACTCACATGTACACACTAGGGAACAGGAAACTGCTTTCCTCAGAGGCACGTGGGGGACAAGTCTCAGCCCTGGCCTTATTCAGAGTGGTACTCTCTGCTGCAACCAGATACCGGTACATACACCAATCACCCCTGCCCCTCTAAGACTGTACAATAGAGCCTGAACCACACAATTGATGATCAGCTACCTGGACATCTGAGCTGAATTCAAACTAGAAAACTGAATGGACTCCTAGACTGATATACCTAATAACAGCTCTAGCCATCTGGGGACAGGATGTCAGAGCTCCAAAGGTGAAAATAATCAAGCTTGCTCACTCAAACAACCTATTTGGGCATATCAAAACAAAACAAATCAAGAAGCTATGACAAAGTAAGTAAACATACAGTAAACTAATACAATAACTTATAGATGGCTCAGAGACAACAGTCAATATGAAGTAAAGAAACAGAGCATGATCGTCTCCACAAGTTCTCAAAACAAATATTCCAGGGATCTTCTAGATGAAAGTGCATTTGTGGAATTACCAGAGGCAGAGTACAAAAGATTAATATACAGAACCTTCAAGACATCAGGAAAGAAATGAGGCAATATAGAACAAGCCAAGGAACACACAGATAAAACAACAGAAGAAATAAAAAAGATTATTCAGGAACACAATGAAAAATTTAATAAGCTAGAAAAGTCCATAGATAGAGAGCAATCAGAAATTCAGAAGATTAACAATAAAATTACAGAAGTAGACAACGCAATAGAAAGTCAGAGGAGCAGAATTGAGCAAGTGGAAGCCAGAATTTCTGAACTTGAAGATAAAGCACTTGGCACTAATATATTTGAAGAAAAAACAGTTAAAAAAATTTTAAAACACAAAGACCTTAAGAATCACGTGGGACTCTACCAAAAGAAATAACATAAGAGTGATTGGAGTACCAGAATATGGAGGGATAAAAGAAAATACAGCCAGAATTGTTGAAGATGTGTTCGCAGAAAACTTCCCTGAAATTGTGAAAGATGAGAAGATATCTATCCAAGATATTCACAGAACTCCAAGTAAGGTAGATTTTAAAAGAAAGTCACCAAGAAATATTATATTCAAACTTGCCAAAACCAAAGATAAAGAATTTTAAGAGCAGCTAACAAAAAACAAAAAGTCACTTAAAAAGGAGAGCCAATAAGAATAAGCTCGGACTACTCAGCACAAAACCATGCAGGCAAGAAGGCAATGGGATGACTTATATAAAAAATTGAAGGAAAAAAATTGCCAACCAAGATCATGTATCTGGCAAAACTGTCTCTCAAATATGAAGGTGAAATTAGGACATTTCCAGATTAACAGAAATTTAGGGAATATGTAAAAAAACAAACTAAAACTACAAGAAATACTAAAGGTAGTTCTTTGGTTAGAAAATCAATAACATCAGATATCAACCCAAGACTAGAACACTGGGCAGAGCAATCAGAAGTCAACCCAGGCAGGGAAATCAAAAAAATAAATCAAGATTAAAAAAAAAATGCTCAGAACAGGGTAACAGCGATGTTAATATGTAAAAGAAGACAATATCAGAACAATAAAGCCAACCCAGTGCCCTCCAGTCGATTCGGACTCATAGCGACCCTATAGGACAGAGTAGAACTGCCCCATAGAGTTTCCAAGGAGAGGAACTAAGAAATGTAGTTATAGATCCTCCATATGTAGATGAAGACAAGGCGATACAAAGAAAAAAAAACCTTGGTTTAAATTTAGAAAAACAGGGGTAAATAATAAGGGAACCACAAAGGAGACAAACTTTCCTACATATCAAAGTAAAATACAGGGAAAAAATAGAGACTCAGTAGAAACAAAATCAATAACAACAAATATGAAGAAATGACAACGTATAAAGATAAGCTACTCAGCATGTAAAATTAAGTATGAAAAAGAAACTGTCAACAACACACAAAAAAAGACATCAAAATGATAGCACTAAATTCATACCTATCCATAATTCTCTGAATGTAAAAGGACTAAATGCACCAATAAAGAGACAGATAGTGGCAGAATGGATTAAAAAACATGATCCGTCTATACGCTGCCTACAAGAGACATACCTTAGACTTAGCGACATAAACAAACTAAACCTCAAAGGATAGAAAAAATATATCAAGCAAAAAACAATCAAAAAAGAGCAGAGGTAGCAATATTAATTTCTGTCAAAATAGATTTTAAAATTGAACCCGTCATACAGGATAAGGAGGGACACTATATAATAATTAAAGGGACAATACACCAAGAAGATATAACCATATTAAATATTTATGCACCCAATGACAGGGTTGCAAGATATTTATAACAAACTCTAACAGCATTGAAAAGTGAGATGGGCAGCTCCATAACAATAGTAGGAGACTTCAACACACACCTTTCAGTGAAGGACTGAATGTCAAGAAAGAAGCGCAATAAAGACATGGAAGATCTAAATGGCACGATCTGACCTCATAGACATATAAAGAGCACTCCATCAAACAGCAGCCAAGTATACTTTCTTTTCCAACACACATGGAACATTCTGTAGAATAGAAAGCAAGCCTCAGCAGAATCCAAAACAACGAAATATTACAAAGTATCTTCTCTGACCATAAGGCCATAAAAGTAAAAATCAATAACAGAAAAAGCAGGGAAAAGAAATCAAACACTCGAAAACTGAAAAATACCCTGCTCCAAAAGACTAGATTATAGAAGACATTAAGGATGGAATAAAGAAATTCATAGAATCCAATGAGAATAAAAACACTTCCTATCAGAACTTTTGGGGCACAAAGAATGTGGTGATCAGAGGTCAATTTATATCAATAAATGCACACATATGAAAAGAAGAAAGGGCCAAAATCAAAGAATTATCCCTACAACTTGAACAAATAGAAAGAGCAACAAAAGAAACCCTCAGGCACCAGAAGAAAACAAAAAATAAAAATTAGAGCAGAACTGAATGAAATTGAAAACAGAAAAAACTATTCAAAGAATTAACCAGACCAAAAGCTAGTTCTTTGAAAAAATCCACAAAATTGAAAAACCATTGGCCAAACTGAAAAAAAGAAAAACAGAAGAGGAAGGAAATAACACAAATATGAAATGACATGGGCAATATTACAACAGACCCAACTAAAATTAAAAGAATCATACCAGATTACTGTGAAAAATTGTACTCTAACAAATTTTAAAACCTAGAAGAAATGGATGAATTCCTAGAAACACACTACCTATCTAAACTAACAAAACAGAGGTAGAACAACTAAGTAGACCCATAAGAAGAGATTGAAAAGGTAATCAAAAAACTCCCAAGAAAAAAAAGCCCTAGCCCAATGGCTTCACTGAAGAGTTCTACTACACTTTCAGAGAAGAGTTAACACCACTACTACTAAACGTATTTCAGAGCATGGAAAAGGATAGAATATCCTGAAACTCATTCTATGAAGCCAGCATATCCTTGATGGCAAAACCATGTAAAGATCCCACAAAAAAAGAAAATTACAGGCCTATATCCCTCATGAACTTAGATGCAAAAATCCTCAACAAAATTCTAGACAATAGAATTCAACAACATATCAAAAAATTAATTCCCCATGACCAAGTGGTATTCATAGCAGGTATGCAGGGATGGTTCAACATTAGAAAAACAATTAACATAATCCATCATATGAATAAAACAAAAGACAAGAATCACATGATTTTATCAATTGATGCAGAAAAGGCATTTGACAAAATTCAACATCCATTCATGATAAAAACTCTCAGCAAAATAGGAATAGAAGGAAAATTCCTCAACATAATAAAGGATATTTACATAGAACATCATCCTAAATGGAGAGAGCCTGAGAGCATTCCCCTTGAGACTGGGAACCAGACAAGGATGCCCTTTATCACCACTCTTATTCAACAATGTGCTGGAGGTCCTAGCCAGAGCAATTAGGCTAAATAAAGAAATAAAGGGCATCATAAGGTTGACAAGGAAGAAGTAAAATTACCTCTATTTGCAGACATGATCTTATACACAGAAAACCCTACGGAATCCTTAAGAAAACTACTGAAACTAATAGAAGAGTTCAGCAGAGTATCATGATACAAGATAAACATACAAAATCAGTTAGAATCCTCTATACTAACAAAAAGAACATGGAAGGGGAAATCACCAAATCAATACCATTTACAGTAGCCCCCAAGAAGGTAAAATACTTAGGAATAAAAATTACCAAAGATGTAAAAAGACATACAAAGAAAACTACAAAACACTTCTGCAAGAAACCAAAAGAGACCTACATAAGGGGAAAAATGTATGTTGCTCTTGGATAGGAAGACTTCACATGATAAAAATATCTATTCTGCAAAAAGCGGTCTATAGATTTCATGCAATTCTGATCCAAATTCCAATGACATTCTTTAATGAGATGGAGAAACAAATCACCGACTTCATACGGAAGGGAAGAAGTCCCAGGATAAGTAAAGCATTACAGAAAAAGAAGAACAAAGTGGGAGGCCTCGCTCTATCTGATTTTAGAACCTATTATACTGCCACAATAGTCAAAACAGCCTGGTACTGGTACAACAACAGGTACAGAGACCAGTGGAACAGAATTGAGAATCCAGACATAAATCCATTCACATATGAGCAGCTGATATTTGACAAATGCCCAAAGTTGGTTAAATGGTGGAAAAGGCAGTCTCATTAACAAATGGTGCTGGCATAACTGGATATCCATCTTCAAAAAAATGAAACAAGACCCATACCACACACCATGCACAAAAACGATCTCAAAATCGATCAAAGACCTAAACATAAAATCTAAAATGATAAAGATCATGGAAGAAAAAATAGGGAGAATGCTAGGAGGCCTAATACATGGTATAAACTGTATACAAAGCATTACTAACAATGCAGAGGAAAAACTAGATAAATGGAAGCTCCTAAAAATCAAACACCTATGGTCATCCAAAGACTTTACCAAAAGAGTAGAAAGATTACCTAAAGACTGTGAAAAAGTTTTTAGCTATGACTTTTCCGATCAGCATCTGATCTCTAAAATCTACGTGATACTGCAAAAACTCAACTACAAGAAGAAAAATAACCCAATTAAAAGATGGGCAAAGGATATAAACACTTTACTAACAGATACATACTTACAGGTGGCTAACAGATACACAAGGAAATGCTCATGATCGTTAGCCATTAGAGAAATGCAAATTGTAATTACAGTGAGATTCCATCTCACTCCAACAAGGCTGGCATTAATCCAAAAAACACAAAATAATAAATGTTGGAAAGGTTGTGAAGAGACTGGAACATTATACACTGTTGGTGGGAATGTAAAATGGTACAACCACTTGGGAAATCGATTTGGCACTTCCTTAAAAAGCTGGAAATAGAACTGCCATAAAAAAAAAAAATCCGGCAATTCCACTCCTTGAAATATATTCTACAGATATGAGCTTTTACACTAACAGATATATGCATGCCTATGTTCATTGCATAGTATATTTTCTGACCATAAAGCCATAAAAGTAGAAATCGATAACTGAAAAAGCATGGGAAAAAATCAAACACATGGAAACAACAATACATTGCTCAAAAACTACTGGGTTATAAATGTAATTAAGAATGGAATAAAGAAATTCATAGAATGAAATGAGAATGAAAACACTTCCTATCAGAACTTTCGAGACACAGCAAAAGCAGTGCTCAGAGGCCAATTTATAGCAATAAATGCACACATCCAAAAAGAAGAAAGGGCCAAAATTAAAGAATTATCCCTACAATTCAAAGAAATAGAGAGCAGTAGAAGGAGCCCTCAGGCACCAGAAGACAATGAAAAAGCTTAATATCACCAGTCAGAACAAGGCCAAGGGCCAACCACAGAACAGATAATCAATTGCTCCTATGTAAGTTCAAGTTGAAATTGAAGAAAATTAGAATAAGTCCATGAGAGCCAAAGTAAGACCTTGAGTACATCCCACCTGAATTTAGAGACCTAAGATTTGATGCACTAAACACTAATGACCTAAGACCAGACGAGTTATGGAATGACATCAAGGACATTACACATGATGAAAGCAAGAGGTCATTAAAAAGAAAGAAAAGACCAAAATGGATGTCAGCAGAGCCTCTGAAAATTGCTTTTGAAAGTGGAATAGCTAAAGACAATAGAAGAAATGATGAAATAAAAGAGCTGAACAGAAGGTTTCAAAGGGCAGCTCAAGAAGACAAAGTATTAAAATGACATGTACAAAGATCTGGTGATAGAAACCAAAAGGGAGGAACACACTCAGCATGTCTCAAGCTGAAAGAACTGAAGAAAAAATTCAAGCCTCGAGTTGCAATATTGAAGGATTCTACAGGGAAAATATTAAACAATGCAGGAAGCATCAAAAGAAGATGGAAGGAATACAAAGTCACCATACCAGAAAGAATTAGTCCATGGTCAACCATTTCAGGAAGTAGCATATGGTCAGGAACCCATTGTGCAGAAGTAACATGGTCAAGCTGTACTGAAAAAAAAAAAAAGTACTGAAGGCATGGGCAAAAAACAAGACTTCAGGAATTGATAAAATACCGATTAAGATGTTTGGACAAATGGATGAAAAGCTGGAAGTGACCACTCTTCAATGCAAAGAAATATGGAAGACAGCTACCTGGTCAAATGACTGGAAGAGATCCATATTTATGCCTATTTGCTAGAAAGGTGATCCAGCAGGATGAGAAAATTATTGTGCAATTTCCTTATTATCTCATGGATGTAATATTTTGCGGAAGATAATTCAAAAGCAGCTGCAGCAGTATATTGACAGGGAACTGCCAGAAATTCAAGCCAGATTCAGAAGAGGGCTTTGAACCAGTGATATCATGGCTGGTGTCAGATGGATCCTGGCTGAAAGCAGAGAATATCATAAACGTGTGTACCTGTGCTTTATTGACTATGCAAAGGCATTTGACTGTGTGGATCATAACAAATTATGGATAACATTGCAAAGAATGTTTTGCATTCTGTTAAGGCTAGCTTTATGACCTAACATGTGGTCCACTCTGGAGAATGTTCCATGTGCATTGGAAAAGAAAGTATACTTGGCTGCTGTTGGGTGGAGTGTTCTGTA
>NW_026974940.1:300000-428197 GCF_030014295.1 Loxodonta africana | reverse complement strand
CATTCCACACCATTCTATTCCATTCTACACTACTGTATTCTACAAAACCCTCCCCCACCCTAGCCTATCCTAATCTAGTCTGCTCTTTTCTAGTCTCCTTTTCTATTTTCTCGATTCCATCCTATGCTACTCTACCATACCCTGCACTAAGCTAACCTACCCTGACCTATGCTGTTCTATTCTATTTCCTTCTATTTTCTCTGTTCCACCGTATGCTTCCCTACCCTATGCTACCCCACCGTACCATACTCTACTACTTAGGGTTACTCAATAAGGGTCCTAATTAAGGGGAGTAGTTCGGGCAAGGGTACTCCTTAAGGCAAGTGTACTAGTTCAGGCTACTAGTTAAGGCCAGGCTACTAGTTAAGGCATGGGTACTTGTTGAGGGTACTGGTTAAGGCAAGGGTACCAGTTCAGGCTACTTGTTAAGGACATACTACTAGTGAAGGCAAGGGTACTAGTGAAGACTACTAGTTAAGCCAAGGGTACTTGTTAGGACTACTAGTTAAGGCAAGGGTACTAGATTAGGCTAAGAGTTCAGGCAAGGGTACTCGTTCAGATTACTGACTTAGGGTACTATTCAAGACTAGTTGTCTAGGCTACTGCTCTATGCCACTAGTCTAGCTGACTAGTCCAGCTTACTAGTCTAGGCTTCTACTCTAGCCTTCTCTTGTCTACTCTAATGTAGTCTACTTGCATCTACCCTAGTCTTCCTATCATAAACTACCCTACCCTAACCTATTCTAATCGATTCCATTTGATTCGATTCAAAGCATTTCGATGCGACCGGACACCATCACGCTTGAGTCGGCTCGAGTCCACAACATCAGCTCGATTCAGCTCGATTTGGCTCGAATCGCTTCAATTCAGCTCATTTCCACTCGGTTCAGCCTTATTCGGCCCTATTTGGCTTGACTCGACTCTTTTCTACTCTATTTGTCTCTTTTCGACTCCATTTGACTCCACTCTTCTCCATTCTATGCAATTCTACTCTATTCTGTTCTACTCTACCCTACGATACTCTGTTCGATTGGATGCGATTCGAAGCAATTTGGTGTGATTCATCTCGTTTTGTTTCCATTTGACTCGATTCGGCCAGAATTGGCTCTATTCAGGTATATCCTGCACTCTTTGGCTCTATTTGACTGAATTCTACTCTGCTCTACTCTTGTCTGCTTTACTCTCTCTACTCTACCCTACTGTACTATATTCTATTCTGTACTATTCTGTTCTATTCTACCCACCCGCCCCTACCCTACCCTTCCTTAATCTATTTGATTAGTTTCGATGTGACGTATTTCCACGCGATTTGACGCGATTAGGCTTGAATCAGCTCGATTCAGTTCGAATCGGCTCTATTCGGCTCGTCTTGGCTCCATTTCACTCCACTCGGCTCGATTAGGCTGGAATTCCATCGATTCTGCTGGATTCTGCTCAATTAGGCCTTATTTGGTCCTATTCGGCCCTATTCTGCTCTATTCGACTCTTTTGTACTCTATTCATATCTATCCGTCTCTATTGGACTCCGTTCAACTCCATTCCTCACTATTTTCCTCTCTTCTATTCTACCCTTCCCTACCCTAATCTCTTCTAATCGATTCGATTTGATTTGACGCGATTCGAAGCAACCGGACGTGATTCGTCTCGTTTTGTCTCCACTCGGCTCAATTCGGCTATGTTCTCTCTCTTTGACTCTATTCTATTCTGTTGTATTCTTTCTGTTCTGTTCTATTCTCTCCTATTCTGTTGTACTCTATTCTATTCTACCCTACCCGACCCAACGGCACCCCACCCGAACCTACCCTACTTTAATCTATTGGATTCAATTCGATTCCGTGCAAAGCGATTTGATAGGACTTGACTGGATTCGGCAAATCTGAAGGGATTTGATGAGATTCCATGCGACTCGACGTGATTCAGTAGGATTCTCTGAGGTTTGACGCAATTCGAAGTTATTCGACGTGATTCGATGGGATTCGACACGATATGAAGCGATTTGACCTTGTTTGATTCAAAACGATGTGACTCGACTCGATTCGACCTGATTCGATTCGACGCTGTTCGGTGACAGTGCGATTCTGCTTGATTCCGCTCGATTAGGTGTGATTCGGCAGTATACAGCTCTTTTCGGCTGTATTCAGCTCCATTCGTCTCTATTCAGCTTATTCGGCTCTATTTGACTGTATTCGACTCTACTCTTTTCCACTCTATTCTACTCGATTCTATTCCTTCTATTCTGTTCTAATCTCTTCTATTCCACTCTACTCTGTTCTATTCTCCCCTCCCCTCCCCTCCCCTTCTCTAATCTATACGTCTCGATTGGATTTGACGCGTTGAACGCGATTCGAGGCGATGAAGCTTGAATCGGCTCGATTCGGCTCGATTTGGCTCTATTCGGCTCAGTTAGGCTCCATTCAGCTTGTTTTGGCTTGAATCGCTTCGAATCTGCTCGATTTGGCCTTCTTCGGCCCTATTCTGCTCCATTCGACTCTTTTCTACTCTATTCGTTTCTATTTGACTCCATTCTACTCCATTCTATTCATTCCACACTATTCTACACTATTCTACTCTATTCTGCTCTACCCTACACAACACCACTCTAATTTACTCTACTTGCTTCTACACGATTCCTCTCATTTTGTCTGCATTTGGCTCTATTCAGCTCTATTCTACTCTTCTCTACTCTATTATATTGTTTCTACTCTGTTCTGTACGATTCTACTCTATTCTACCCTACCCTGTGCTACCCAACTCTAAGGTATTGTAATCCACTTGATTGGATTTGATTCAACCCATTTCGACGTGATTCGGCTCGATTTGGCTCTGTTCAAATCTATTCTACTCTACTCTATTCCCCTCTATTCTACTCTAGCCTACTCTTTTCTGTATTCGTTCTGTGTTGTTCTGTTCTATTTTGTTGTGTTCTGTTCTGTTTTATTCTATTCTACTCTATTCTACCCTACTCTAGCCTACCCGAACCTCCCCTACTCTAGTCTATTCAATTGAATTCGAGAAATTTTGACGCGACTAGGGGCCGAATCGGTGTGATTCATGTCCATTCGGCTCCATTTGTCTCGAATAGTGTCGATTCAGCTCGATTAGGCTCGATTTGGCTCCATTAGGCTCGATTCACTGGATTCGGCTCGATTTCGCTCAATTCAGCTCGATTTGGCCCTCTTTGGCCCTCTTCGGCTCTCTTCAGCTCTTTTCTACTCTACTCGATTCCATTGCACACCATTCTACTCCATTCTACGCTCTTCTACTATACCCTACTGTAATTGATTCGATGGGATTCGACGCCAGTCGACGCGATTTGTCTCGTTTCGTCTCCATTCAGCTTGATTCGACTCTGTTCTACTCTACTCTATTCTACTCTACACTATTCTGCTCTGCTCTACCCTTTTCTACTCTATTCTATCCTTTCCATTCTCTTCTACTGTGTTCAAGTCTACTCTATTCCATCCTACCCTAATCTAATCTATTCTACTGGATTCGATTCCACGCATCTCGATGCGATTCGGCTCAAATCGGCTCCTTTCCACTCCATTCATCCCCAATCGGCTCAAATCGGTTCGGTTCAGCTCTAATCGGCTCCATTCGGCTCCAGTCAGCTCGAATAGGCTCTATTCAGCTCTATTCGGCTCTATTAGACTCTACTCAACTCTATTATCTCTTTTCGACTCCACTCGACTCCATGCTACACCATTCTACTCCATCCTAAACTATTCTCTACTGTATTGTATTGTACTCTACCCTACTGTAGTCTATTCTATTTGATTGGATTGGAATTGATCAGATTCAATGCAATTCGACGGGATTCGACGTGATAGAGCACGATTCCACGGGATTCGGCGTGATTTGTCTTGGTTTCTATCCATTTAGCTCTTTTGGGCTCTATTTGGCTCTATTCGGCAATGTTCGACTCTACTCTACTCTTCTATACTCTGCTCGTCTCGACCCTATTCTTTCAGTTCAGTTCTCTTCTCTTCTGTTCTACTGCACTCTATTCTACCCTACCCTACCCTAACTTAGCCTAGTGTAATCTGTTCTATGCTATTCGACACACTTGAATGGGATTCGACCTGATTCGGGTCATATCGGCTCGATTCATCTCCTTTCTGCTCCATTAAACTCGATTCGGTTCTATTCGGCTCTTTTCCACTCTATTCGGCTCTTTTTGGCAGTATTCGACTCTATTTGACTCTAGTCTACTCGATTCTTTCTGTTCTGTTCTATTCTACTCTATTCTATTCTTCTCTACCCTACCGTAGCCTTACCTTCCCCACACTAATCTATTTGATTTGATTCGACACGTTTCAAACGACTCGACATGATTCATCTCGATTCACCTTGAATTTGGTCAATTCGGCTGTATTCAGCTCTGTTTGGCTCTTTTCGGCTCTCTTCAACTCAATTTGACTCTATTCTACTGGACCCGACTCTACTTAATTCTATTCTCTTCTTTCTATTGTGTTCTGTTGTGTTGTAGTCTAGCCTCTCCTGCCGTACCCTCCTCTACTCTAATCTATTCGATTCAACGCATTTTGACGCGATTCCATGTGATTAGGCTTGAATCGGCTCGATTTAGCTCTATTTGGCTTGAATTGGGTCAATTCGTCTCGATTCTGCTCAATTCAGCATAATTAGGCTCGAGTGAACCTTATTCAGCCCTGTTCAGCTCTACTCAACCCTTTCTACTTTATTTGTCTCTATTTGGCTCCATTCAACTCCCTTCCACACCATTCTACTCTTTTCTACTCTATTCTATTCTGTTCTACCCTACCCTACTCTAATCTATTCTAATCGATTCGATTCATCACGATTTGTCTCCTTTCCTCTCCATTCGAATCGATTCGGCTTGAATTGGATCTATTCATCTATATTCTGCACTACCCGACTCTGACTATTCCACTCTACTCAACTCTACTCCATTCTACTCTTGGTATTCTCTTCTGTTCTACTCTATTCTATTCTTCTGTGCCCTTCCCTACTGAATCCCAGTCTAACCTACACTACTCCAATCTATTCAATTTAATTCGATTCCATTCAGTTTGACACCATTCGACCCGATTTGAGACAATTCGATGGGATTCGGTGAGATTCCGCGAGATTTGATGCGTTTTGGTGGGATTTGATGGAATTCGACGAGATCCGATGCAATAGGATGCAATTAAGTGTGTTTTGGCTTGATTTTGCTGGGTTCAGTTTGTCTCTATTTGGCTCATTTCAGCTCCACTAGGCTCCATTCATCCCGAATCTGGTCGACTCGACTCGATTCGGCTCATTTTGGTCATATGTGGTCCTATTCAGCGTTATTCGGCTCTATTCAACTCTTTTCTACTCTATTCATCTCTGTTTGAATCCATTTGACTCCATTCCACACCATTCTATTCCATTCTACACTACTGTATTCTACAAAACCCTCCCCCACCCTAGCCTATCCTAATCTAGTCTGCTCTTTTCTAGTCTCCTTTTCTATTTTCTCGATTCCATCCTATGCTACTCTACCATACCCTGCACTAAGCTAACCTACCCTGACCTATGCTGTTCTATTCTATTTCCTTCTATTTTCTCTGTTCCACCGTATGCTTCCCTACCCTATGCTACCCCACCGTACCATACTCTACTACTTAGGGTTACTCAATAAGGGTCCTAATTAAGGGGAGTAGTTCGGGCAAGGGTACTCCTTAAGGCAAGTGTACTAGTTCAGGCTACTAGTTAAGGCCAGGCTACTAGTTAAGGCATGGGTACTTGTTGAGGGTACTGGTTAAGGCAAGGGTACCAGTTCAGGCTACTTGTTAAGGACATACTACTAGTGAAGGCAAGGGTACTAGTGAAGACTACTAGTTAAGCCAAGGGTACTTGTTAGGACTACTAGTTAAGGCAAGGGTACTAGATTAGGCTAAGAGTTCAGGCAAGGGTACTCGTTCAGATTACTGACTTAGGGTACTATTCAAGACTAGTTGTCTAGGCTACTGCTCTATGCCACTAGTCTAGCTGACTAGTCCAGCTTACTAGTCTAGGCTTCTACTCTAGCCTTCTCTTGTCTACTCTAATGTAGTCTACTTGCATCTACCCTAGTCTTCCTATCATAAACTACCCTACCCTAACCTATTCTAATCGATTCCATTTGATTCGATTCAAAGCATTTCGATGCGACCGGACACCATCACGCTTGAGTCGGCTCGAGTCCGCAACATCAGCTCGATTCAGCTCGATTTGGCTCGAATCGCTTCAATTCAGCTCATTTCCACTCGGTTCAGCCTTATTCGGCCCTATTTGGCTTGACTCGACTCTTTTCTACTCTATTTGTCTCTTTTCGACTCCATTTGACTCCACTCTTCTCCATTCTATGCAATTCTACTCTATTCTGTTCTACTCTACCCTACGATACTCTATTCGATTGGATGTGATTCGAAGCAATTTGGTGTGATTCATCTCGTTTTGTTTCCATTTGACTCGATTCGGCCAGAATTGGCTCTATTCAGGTATATCCTGCACTCTTTGGCTCTATTTGACTGAATTCTACTCTGCTCTACTCTTGTCTGCTTTACTCTCTCTACTCTACCCTACTGTACTATATTCTGTACTATTCTGTTCTATTCTACCCACCCGCCCCTCCCCTACCCTTCCCTAATCTATTTGATTAGATTCGATGTGACGTATTTCCACGCGATTTGACGCGATTAGGCTTGAATCAGCTCGATTCAGTTCGAATCGGCTCTATTCGGCTCGACTTGGCTCCATTTCACTCCATTCGGCTCGATTAGGCTCGAATTCCATCGATTCTGCTGGATTCTGCTCAATTAGGCCTTATTTGGGCCTATTCAGCCCTATTCTGCTCTATTAGACTCTTTTGTACTCTATTCATATCTATCCGTCTCTATTGGACTCCGTTCAACTCCATTCCTCACTATTTTCCTCTCTTCTATTCTACCCTTCCCTACCCTAATCTCTTCTAATCGATTCGATTTGATTTGACGCGATTCGAAGCAACCGGACGTGATTCGTCTCGTTTTGTCTCCACTCGGCTCAATTCGGCTATGTTCTCTCTCTTTGACTCTATTCTATTCTGTTGTATTCTTTCTGTTCTGTTCTATTCTCTCCTATTCTGTTGTACTCTATTCTATTCTACCCTACCCGACCCAACGGCACCCCACCCGAACCTTCCCTACTTTAATCTATTGGATTCAATTCGATTCCGTGCAAAGCGATTTGATAGGACTTGACTGGATTCGGCAAATCTGAAGGGATTTGATGAGATTCCATGCGACTCGACGTGATTCAGTAGGATTCTCTGAGGTTTGACGCAATTCGAAGTTATTCGACGTGATTCGATGGGATTCGACACGATATGAAGCGATTTGACCTTGTTTGATTCAAAACGATGTGACTCGACTCGATTCGACCTGATTCGATTCGACGCTGTTCGGTGACAGTCAGTGCGATTCTGCTTGATTCCGCTCGATTAGGTGTGATTCGGCAGTATACAGCTCTTTTCGGCTGTATTCAGCTCCATTCGTCTCTATTCAGCTTATTCGGCTCTATTCGACTGTATTCGACTCTACTCTTTTCCACTCTATTCTACTCGATTCTATTCCTTCTATTCTGTTCTAATCTCTTCTATTCCACTCTACTCTGTTCTGTTCTCCCCTCCCCTCCCCTCCCCTTCTCTAATCTATACGTCTCGATTGGATTTGACGCGTTGAACGCGATTCGAGGCGATGAAGCTTGAATCGGCTCTATTCGGCTCGATTTGGCTCTATTCGGCTCAGTTAGGCTCCATTCAGCTTGTTTTGGCTTGAATCGCTTCGAATCTGCTCGATTTGGCCTTCTTCGGCCCTATTCTGCTCTATTCGACTCTTTTCTACTCTATTCGTTTCTATTTGACTCCATTCTACTCCATTCTATTCATTCCACACTATTCTACACTATTCTACTCTATTCTGCTCTACCCTACCCAACACCACTCTAATTTACTCTACTTGCTTCTACACGATTCCTCTCATTTTGTCTGCATTTGGCTCTATTCAGCTCTATTCTACTCTTCTCTACTCTATTGTATTGTTTCTACTCTGTTCTGTACGATTCTACTCTATTCTACCCTACCCTGTGCTACCCAACTCTAAGGTATTGTAATCCACTTGATTGGATTTGATTCAACCCATTTCGACGTGATTCGGCTCGATTTGGCTCTGTTCAAATCTATTCTACTCTACTCTATTCCCCTCTATTCTACTCTAGCCTACTCTTTTCTGTATTCGTTCTGTGTTGTTCTGTTCTATTTTGTTGTGTTCTGTTCTGTTTTATTCTATTCTACTCTATTCTACCCTACTCTAGCCTACCCGAACCTCCCCTACTCTAGTCTATTCAATTGAATTCGAGAAATTTTGATGCGACTAGGGGCCGAATCGGTGTGATTCATGTCCATTCGGCTCCATTTGTCTCGAATAGTGTCGATTCAGCTCTATTAGGCTCGATTTGGCTCCATTAGGCTCGATTCACTGGATTCGGCTCGATTTCGCTCAATTCAGCTCGATTTGGCCCTCTTTGGCCCTATTCGGCTCTCTTCAGCTCTTTTCTACTCTACTCGATTCCATTGCACACCATTCTACTCCATTCTACGCTCTTCTACTATACCCTACTGTAATTGATTCGATGGGATTCGACGCCAGTCGACGCGATTTGTCTCGTTTCGTCTCCATTCAGCTTGATTCGACTCTGTTCTACTCTATTCTACTCTACACTATTCTGCTCTGCTCTACCCTTTTCTACTATATTCTAATGTATCTTTTCCATTCTCTTCTACTGTGTTCAAGTCTACTCTATTCCATCCTACCCTAATCTAATCTATTCTACTGGATTCGATTCCACGCATCTCGATGCGATTCGGCTCAAATCGGCTCCTTTCCACTCCATTCATCCCCAATCGGCTCAAATCGGTTCGGTTCAGCTCTAATCGGCTCCATTCGGCTCCAGTCAGCTCGAATAGGCTCTATTCAGCTCTATTCGGCTCTATTAGACTCTACTCAACTCTATTATCTCTTTTCGACTCCACTCGACTCCATGCTACACCATTCTACTCCATCCTAAACTATTCTCTACTGTATTGTATTGTACTCTACCCTACTGTAGTCTATTCTATTTGATTGGATTGGAATTGATCAGATTCAATGCAATTCGACGGGATTCGACGTGATACGGCACGATTCCACGGGATTCGGCGTGATTTGTCTTGGTTTCTATCCATTTAGCTCTTTTGGGCTCTATTTGGCTCTATTCGGCAATGTTCGACTCTACTCTACTCTTCTATACTCTGCTCGTCTCGACCCTATTCTTTCAGTTCAGTTCTCTTCTGTTCTGTTCTACTGCACTCTATTCTACCCTACCCTACCCTAACTTAGCCTAGTGTAATCTGTTCTATGCTATTCGACACACTTGAATGGGATTCGACCTGATTCGGGTCATATCGGCTCGATTCATCTCCTTTCTGCTCCATTAAACTCGATTCGGTTCTATTCGGCTCTTTTCCACTCTATTCGGCTCTTTTTGGCAGTATTCGACTCTATTTGACTCTAGTCTACTCGATTCTTTCTGTTCTGTTCTATTCTACTCTATTCTATTCTTCTCTACCCTACCGTAGCCTTACCTTCCCCACACTAATCTATTTGATTCGATTCGACACGTTTCAGACGACTCGACATGATTCATCTCGATTCACCTTGAATTTGGTCAATTCGGCTGTATTCAGCTCTGTTTGGCTCTTTTCGGCTCTCTTCAACTCAATTTGACTCTATTCTACTGGACCCGACTCTACTTAATTCTATTCTCTTCTTTCTATTGTGTTCTGTTGTGTTGTAGTCTAGCCTCTCCTGCCGTACCCTCCTCTACTCTAATCTATTCGATTCAACGCATTTTGACGCGATTCCATGTGATTAGGCTTGAATCGGCTCGATTTAGCTCTATTTGGCTTGAATTGTTGCAATTCGTCTCGATTCTGCTCAATTCAGCATAATAGGCTCGAGTGAACCTTATTCAGCCCTGTTCAGCTCTACTCAACCCTTTCTACTTTATTTGTCTCTATTTGGCTCCATTCAACTCCCTTCCACACCATTCTACTCTTTTCTACTCTATTCTATTCTGTTCTACCCTACCCTACTCTAATCTATTCTAATCGATTCGATTCATCACGATTTGTCTCCTTTCCTCTCCATTCGAATCGATTCGGCTTGAATTGGATCTATTCATCTATATTCTGCACTACCCGACTCTGACTATTCCACTCTACTCAACTCTACTCCATTCTACTCTTGGTATTCTCTTCTGTTCTACTCTATTCTATTCTTCTGTGCCCTTCCCTACTGAATCCCAGTCTAACCTACACTACTCCAATCTATTCAATTTAATTCGATTCCATTCAGTTTGACACCATTCGACCCGATTTGAGACAATTCGATGGGATTCGGTGAGATTCCGCGAGATTTGATGCGTTTTGGTGGGATTTGATGGAATTCGACGAGATCCGATGCAATAGGATGCAATTAAGTGTGTTTTGGCTTGATTTTGCTGGGTTCAGTTTGTCTCTATTTGGCTCATTTCAGCTCCACTAGGCTCCATTCATCCCGAATCTGGTCGACTCGACTCGATTCGGCTCATTTTGGTCATATGTGGTCCTATTCAGCGTTATTCGGCTCTATTCAACTCTTTTCTACTCTATTCATCTCTGTTTGAATCCATTTGACTCCATTCCACACCATTCTATTCCATTCTACACTACTGTATTCTACAAAACCCTCCCCCACCCTAGCCTATCCTAATCTAGTCTGCTCTTTTCTAGTCTCCTTTTCTATTTTCTCGATTCCATCCTATGCTACTCTACCATACCCTGCACTAAGGTAACCTACCCTGACCTATGCTGTTCTATTCTATTTCCTTCTATTTTCTCTGTTCCACCGTATGCTTCCCTACCCTATGCTACCCCACCGTACCATACTCTACTACTTAGGGTTACTCAATAAGGGTCCTAATTAAGGGGAGTAGTTCGGGCAAGGGTACTCCTTAAGGCAAGTGTACTAATTCAGGCTACTAGTTAAGGACAGGGTACTAGTTATGCAAGGGCACTAGTTAAGGCCAGGCTACTAGTTAAGGCATGGGTACTTGTTGAGGGTACTGGTTAAGGCAAGGGTACCAGTTCAGGCTACTTGTTAAGGACATACTACTAGTGAAGGCAAGGGTACTAGTGAAGACTACTAGTTAAGCCAAGGGTACTTGTTAGGACTACTAGTTAAGGCAAGGGTACTAGATTAGGCTGAGAGTTCAGGCAAGGGTACTCGTTCAGATTACTGACTTAGGGTACTATTCAAGACTAGTTGTCTAGGCTACTGCTCTATGCCACTAGTCTAGCTGACTAGTCCAGCTTACTAGTCTAGGCTTCTACTCTAGCCTTCTCTTGTCTACTCTAATGTAGTCTACTTGCATCTACCCTAGTCTTCCTATCATAAACTACCCTACCCTAACCTATTCTAATCGATTCCATTTGATTCGATTCAAAGCATTTTGATGCGACCGGACACCATCACGCTTGAGTCGGCTCGAGTCCGCAACATCAGCTCGATTCAGCTCGATTTGGCTCGAATCGCTTCAATTCAGCTCATTTCCACTCGGTTCAGCCTTATTCGGCCCTATTTGGCTTGACTCGACTCTTTTCTACTCTATTTGTCTCTTTTCGACTCCATTTGACTCCACTCTTCTCCATTCTATGCAATTCTACTCTATTCTGTTCTACTCTACCCTACGATACTCTATTCGATTGGATGCGATTCGAAGCAATTTGGTGTGATTCATCTCGTTTTGTTTCCATTTGACTCGATTCGGCCAGAATTGGCTCTATTCAGGTATATCCTGCACTCTTTGACTCTATTTGACTCAATTCTACTCTGCTCTACTCTTGTCTGCTTTACTCTCTCTACTCTACCCTACTGTACTATATTCTATTCTGTACTATTCTGTTCTATTCTACCCACCCGCCCCTACCCTACCCTTCCTTAATCTATTTGATTAGTTTCGATGTGACGTATTTCCACGCGATTTGACGCGATTAGGCTTGAATCAGCTCGATTCAGTTCGAATCGGCTCTATTCGGCTCGACTTGGCTCCATTTCACTCCATTCGGCTCGATTAGGCTCGAATTCCATCGATTCTGCTGGATTCTGCTCAATTAGGCCTTATTTGGGCCTATTCGGCCCTATTCTGCTCTATTCGACTCTTTTGTACTCTATTCATATCTATCCGTCTCTATTGGACTCCGTTCAACTCCATTCCTCACTATTTTCCTCTCTTCTATTCTACCCTTCCCTACCCTAATCTCTTCTAATCGATTCGATTTGATTTGACGCGATTCGAAGCAACCGGACGTGATTCGTCTCGTTTTGTCTCCACTCGGCTCAATTCGGCTATGTTCTCTCTCTTTAACTCTATTCTATTCTGTTGTATTCTTTCTGTTCTGTTCTATTCTCTCCTATTCTGTTGTACTCTATTCTATTCTACCCTACCCGACCCAACGGCACCCCACCCGAACCTACCCTACTTTAATCTATTGGATTCAATTCGATTCCGTGCAAAGCGATTTGATAGGACTTGACTGGATTCGGCAAATCTGAAGGGATTTGATGAGATTCCATGCGACTCGACGTGATTCAGTAGGATTCTCTGAGGTTTGACGCAATTCGAAGTTATTCGACGTGATTCGATGGGATTCGACACGATATGAAGCGATTTGACCTTGTTTGATTCAAAACGATGTGACTCGACTCGATTCGACCTGATTCGATTCGACGCTGTTCGGTGACAGTCAGTGCGATTCTGCTTGATTCCGCTCGATTAGGTGTGATTCGGCAGTATACAGCTCTTTTCGGCTGTATTCAGCTCCATTCGTCTCTATTCAGCTTATTCGGCTCTATTCGACTGTATTCGACTCTACTCTTTTCCACTCTATTCTACTCGATTCTATTCCTTCTATTCTGTTCTAATCTCTTCTATTCCACTCTACTCTGTTCTGTTCTCCCCTCCCCTCCCCTCCCCTTCTCTAATCTATACGTCTCGATTGGATTTGACGCGTTGAACGCGATTCGAGGCGATGAAGCTTGAATCGGCTCTATTCGGCTCGATTTGGCTCTATTCGGCTCAGTTAGGCTCCATTCAGCTTGTTTTGGCTTGAATCGCTTCGAATCTGCTCGATTTGGCCTTCTTCGGCCCTATTCTGCTCTATTCGACTCTTTTCTACTCTATTCGTTTCTATTTGACTCCATTCTACTCCATTCTATTCATTCCACACTATTCTACACTATTCTACTCTATTCTGCTCTACCCTACCCAACACCACTCTAATTTACTCTACTTGCTTCTACACGATTCCTCTCATTTTGTCTGCATTTGGCTCTATTCAGCTCTATTCTACTCTTCTCTACTCTATTGTATTGTTTCTACTCTGTTCTGTACGATTCTACTCTATTCTACCCTACCCTGTGCTACCCAACTCTAAGGTATTGTAATCCACTTGATTGGATTTGATTCAACCCATTTCGACGTGATTCGGCTCGATTTGGCTCTGTTCAAATCTATTCTACTCTACTCTATTCTACTCTCGCCTACTCTTTTCTGTATTCGTTCTGTGTTGTTCTGTTCTATTTTGTTGTGTTCTGTTCTGTTTTATTCTATTCTACTCTATTCTACCCTACTCTAGCCTACCCGAACCTCCCCTACTCTAGTCTATTCGATTGAATTCGAGAAATTTTGACGCGACTAGGGGCCGAATCGGTGTGATTCATGTCCATTCGGCTCCATTTGTCTCGAATAGTGTCGATTCAGCTCGATTAGGCTCGATTTGGCTCCATTAGGCTCGATTCACTGGATTCGGCTCGATTTCGCTCAATTCAGCTCGATTTCGCCCTCTTTGGCCCTCTTCGGCTCTCTTCAGCTCTTTTCTACTCTACTCGATTCCATTGCACACCATTCTACTCCATTCTACGCTCTTCTACTATACCCTACTGTAATTGATTCGATGGGATTCGACGCCAGTCGACGCGATTTGTCTCGTTTCGTCTCCATTCAGCTTGATTCGACTCTGTTCTACTCTACTCTATTCTACTCTACACTATTCTGCTCTGCTCTACCCTTTTCTACTATATTCTAATGTATCTTTTCCATTCTCTTCTACTGTGTTCAAGTCTACTCTATTCCATCCTACCCTAATCTAATCTATTCTACTGGATTCGATTCCACGCATCTCGATGCGATTCAGCTCAAATCGGCTCCTTTCCACTCCATTCATCCCCAATCGGCTCAAATCGGTTCGGTTCAGCTCTAATCGGCTCCAGTCAGCTCGAATAGGCTCTATTCAGCTCTATTCGGCTCTATTAGACTCTACTTAACTCTATTATCTCTTTTCGACTCCACTCGACTCCATGCTACACCATTCTACTCCATCCTAAACTATTCTCTACTGTATTGTATTGTACTCTACCCTACTGTAGTCTATTCTATTTGATTGGATTGGAATTGATCAGATTCAATGCAATTCGACGGGATTCGACGTGATACGGCACGATTCCACGGGATTCGGCGTGATTTGTCTTGGTTTCTATCCATTTAGCTCTTTTGGGCTCTATTTGGCTCTATTCGGCAATGTTCGACTCTACTCTACTCTTCTATACTCTGCTCGTCCCGACCCTATTCTTTCAGTTCAGTTCTCTTCTGTTCTGTTCTACTGCACTCTATTCTACCCTACCCTACCCTAACTTAGCCTAGTGTAATCTGTTCTATGCTATTCGACACACTTGAATGGGATTCGACCTGATTCGGGTCATATCGGCTCGATTCATCTCCTTTCTGCTCCATTAAACTCGATTCGGTTCTATTCGGCTCTTTTCCACTCTATTCGGCTCTTTTTGGCAGTATTCGACTCTATTTGACTCTAGTCTACTCGATTCTTTCTGTTCTGTTCTATTCTACTCTATTCTATTCTTCTCTACCCTACCGTAGCCTTACCTTCCCCACACTAATCTATTTGATTCGATTCGACACGTTTCAGACGACTCGACATGATTCATCTCGATTCACCTTGAATTTGGTCAATTCGGCTGTATTCAGCTCTGTTTGGCTCTTTTCGGCTCTCTTCAACTCAATTTGACTCTATTCTACTGGACCCGACTCTACTTAATTCTATTCTCTTCTTTCTATTGTGTTCTGTTGTGTTGTAGTCTAGCCTCTCCTGCCGTACCCTCCTCTACTCTAATCTATTCGATTCAACGCATTTTGACGCGATTCCATGTGATTAGGCTTGAATCGGCTCGATTTAGCTCTATTTGGCTTGAATTGGGTCAATTCGTCTCGATTCTGCTCAATTCAGCATAATTAGGCTCGAGTGAACCTTATTCAGCCCTGTTCAGCTCTACTCAACCCTTTCTACTTTATTTGTCTCTATTTGGCTCCATTCAACTCCCTTCCACACCATTCTACTCTTTTCTACTCTATTCTATTCTGTTCTACCCTACCCTACTCTAATCTATTCTAATCGATTCGATTCATCACGATTTGTCTCCTTTCCTCTCCATTCGAATCGATTCGGCTTGAATTGGATCTATTCATCTATATTCTGCACTACCCGACTCTGACTATTCCACTCTACTCAACTCTACTCCATTCTACTCTTGGTATTCTCTTCTGTTCTACTCTATTCTATTCTTCTGTGCCCTTCCCTACTGAATCCCAGTCTAACCTACACTACTCCAATCTATTCAATTTAATTCGATTCCATTCAGTTTGACACCATTCGACCCGATTTGAGACAATTCGATGGGATTCGGTGAGATTCCGCGAGATTTGATGCGTTTTGGTGGGATTTGATGGAATTCGACGAGATCCGATGCAATAGGATGCAATTAAGTGTGTTTTGGCTTGATTTTGCTGGGTTCAGTTTGTCTCTATTTGGCTCATTTCAGCTCCACTAGGCTCCATTCATCCCGAATCTGGTCGACTCGACTCGATTCGGCTCATTTTGGTCATATGTGGTCCTATTCAGCGTTATTCGGCTCTATTCAACTCTTTTCTACTCTATTCATCTCTGTTTGAATCCATTTGACTCCATTCCACACTATTCTATTCCATTCTACACTACTGTATTCTACAAAACCCTCCCCCACCCTAGCCTATCCTAATCTAGTCTGCTCTTTTCTAGTCTCCTTTTCTATTTTCTCGATTCCATCCTATGCTACTCTACCATACCCTGCACTAAGCTAACCTACCCTGACCTATGCTGTTCTATTCTATTTCCTTCTATTTTCTCTGTTCCACCGTATGCTTCCCTACCCTATGCTACCCCACCGTACCATACTCTACTACTTAGGGTTACTCAATAAGGGTCCTAATTAAGGGGAGTAGTTCGGGCAAGGGTACTCCTTAAGGCAAGTGTACTAATTCAGGCTACTAGTTAAGGACAGGGTACTAGTTATGCAAGGGCACTAGTTAAGTCCAGGCTACTAGTTAAGGCATGGGTACTTGTTGAGGGTACTGGTTAAGGCAAGGGTACCAGTTCAGGCTACTTGTTAAGGACATACTACTAGTGAAGGCAAGGGTACTAGTGAAGACTACTAGTTAAGCCAAGGGTACTTGTTAGGACTACTAGTTAAGGCAAGGGTACTAGATTAGGCTGAGAGTTCAGGCAAGGGTACTCGTTCAGATTACTGACTTAGGGTACTATTCAAGACTAGTTGTCTAGGCTACTGCTCTATGCCACTAGTCTAGCTGACTAGTCCAGCTTACTAGTCTAGGCTTCTACTCTAGCCTTCTCTTGTCTACTCTAATGTAGTCTACTTGCATCTACCCTAGTCTTCCTATCATAAACTACCCTACCCTAACCTATTCTAATCGATTCCATTTGATTCGATTCAAAGCATTTCGATGCGACCGGACACCATCACGCTTGAGTCGGCTCGAGTCCGCAACATCAGCTCGATTCAGCTCGATTTGGCTCGAATCGCTTCAATTCAGCTCATTTCCACTCGGTTCAGCCTTATTCGGCCCTATTTGGCTTGACTCGACTCTTTTCTACTCTATTTGTCTCTTTTCGACTCCATTTGACTCCACTCTTCTCCATTCTATGCAATTCTACTCTATTCTGTTCTACTCTACCCTACGATACTCTATTCGATTGGATGCGATTCGAAGCAATTTGGTGTGATTCATCTCGTTTTGTTTCCATTTGACTCGATTCGGCCAGAATTGGCTCTATTCAGGTATATCCTGCACTCTTTGACTCTATTTGACTCAATTCTACTCTGCTCTACTCTTGTCTGCTTTACTCTCTCTACTCTACCCTACTGTACTATATTCTATTCTGTACTATTCTGTTCTATTCTACCCACCCGCCCCTACCCTACCCTTCCTTAATCTATTTGATTAGTTTCGATGTGACGTATTTCCACGCGATTTGACGCGATTAGGCTTGAATCAGCTCGATTCAGTTCGAATCGGCTCTATTCGGCTCGACTTGGCTCCATTTCACTCCATTTGGCTCGATTAGGCTCGAATTCCATCGATTCTGCTGGATTCTGCTCAATTAGGCCTTATTTGGGCCTATTCGGCCCTATTCTGCTCTATTCGACTCTTTTGTACTCTATTCATATCTATCCGTCTCTATTGGACTCCGTTCAACTCCATTCCTCACTATTTTCCTCTCTTCTATTCTACCCTTCCCTACCCTAATCTCTTCTAATCGATTCGATTTGATTTGACGCGATTCGAAGCAACCGGACGTGATTCGTCTCGTTTTGTCTCCACTCGGCTCAATTCGGCTATGTTCTCTGTCTTTGACTCTATTCTATTCTGTTGTATTCTTTCTGTTCTGTTCTATTCTCTCCTATTCTGTTGTACTCTATTCTATTCTACCCTACCCGACCCAACGGCACCCCACCCGAACCTACCCTACTTTAATCTATTGGATTCAATTCGATTCCGTGCAAAGCGATTTGATAGGACTTGACTGGATTCGGCAAATCTGAAGGGATTTGATGAGATTCCATGCGACTCGACGTGATTCAGTAGGATTCTCTGAGGTTTGACGCAATTCGAAGTTATTCGACGTGATTCGATGGGATTCGACACGATATGAAGCGATTTGACCTTGTTTGATTCAAAACGATGTGACTCGACTCGATTCGACCTGATTCGATTCGACGCTGTTCGGTGACAGTCAGTGCGATTCTGCTTGATTCCGCTCGATTAGGTGTGATTCGGCAGTATACAGCTCTTTTCGGCTGTATTCAGCTCCATTCGTCTCTATTCAGCTTATTCGGCTCTATTCGACTGTATTCGACTCTACTCTTTTCCACTCTATTCTACTCGATTCTATTCCTTCTATTCTGTTCTAATCTCTTCTATTCCACTCTACTCTGTTCTGTTCTCCCCTCCCCTCCCCTCCCCTTCTCTAATCTATACGTCTCGATTGGATTTGACGCGTTGAACGCGATTCGAGGCGATGAAGCTTGAATCGGCTCTATTCGGCTCGATTTGGCTCTATTCGGCTCAGTTAGGCTCCATTCAGCTTGTTTTGGCTTGAATCGCTTCGAATCTGCTCGATTTGGCCTTCTTCGGCCCTATTCTGCTCTATTCGACTCTTTTCTACTCTATTCGTTTCTATTTGACTCCATTCTACTCCATTCTATTCATTCCACACTATTCTACACTATTCTACTCTATTCTGCTCTACCCTACCCAACACCACTCTAATTTACTCTACTTGCTTCTACACGATTCCTCTCATTTTGTCTGCATTTGGCTCTATTCAGCTCTATTCTACTCTTCTCTACTCTATTGTATTGTTTCTACTCTGTTCTGTACGATTCTACTCTATTCTACCCTACCCTGTGCTACCCAACTCTAAGGTATTGTAATCCACTTGATTGGATTTGATTCAACCCATTTCGACGTGATTCGGCTCGATTTGGCTCTGTTCAAATCTATTCTACTCTACTCTATTCCCCTCTATTCTACTCTCGCCTACTCTTTTCTGTATTCGTTCTGTGTTGTTCTGTTCTATTTTGTTGTGTTCTGTTCTGTTTTATTCTATTCTACTCTATTCTACCCTACTCTAGCCTACCCGAACCTCCCCTACTCTAGTCTATTCGATTGAATTCGAGAAATTTTGACGCGACTAGGGGCCGAATCGGTGTGATTCATGTCCATTCGGCTCCATTTGTCTCGAATAGTGTCGATTCAGCTCGATTAGGCTCGATTTGGCTCCATTAGGCTCGATTCACTGGATTCGGCTCGATTTCGCTCAATTCAGCTCGATTTCGCCCTCTTTGGCCCTATTCGGCTCTCTTCAGCTCTTTTCTACTCTACTCGATTCCATTGCACACCATTCTACTCCATTCTACGCTCTTCTACTATACCCTACTGTAATTGATTCGATGGCATTCGACGCCAGTCGACGCGATTTGTCTCGTTTCGTCTCCATTCAGCTTGATTCGACTCTGTTCTACTCTACTCTATTCTACTCTACACTATTCTGCTCTGCTCTACCCTTTTCTACTATATTCTAATGTATCTTTTCCATTCTCTTCTACTGTGTTCAAGTCTACTCTATTCCATCCTACCCTAATCTAATCTATTCTACTGGATTCGATTCCACGCATCTCGATGCGATTCAGCTCAAATCGGCTCCTTTCCACTCCATTCATCCCCAATCGGCTCAAATCGGTTCGGTTCAGCTCTAATCGGCTCCAGTCAGCTCGAATAGGCTCTATTCAGCTCTATTCGGCTCTATTAGACTCTACTCAACTCTATTATCTCTTTTCGACTCCACTCGACTCCATGCTACACCATTCTACTCCATCCTAAACTATTCTCTACTGTATTGTATTGTACTCTACCCTACTGTAGTCTATTCTATTTGATTGGATTGGAATTGATCAGATTCAATGCAATTCGACGGGATTCGACGCGATACGGCACGATTCCACGGGATTCGGCGTGATTTGTCTTGGTTTCTATCCATTTAGCTCTTTTGGGCTCTATTTGGCTCTATTCGGCAATGTTCGACTCTACGCTACTCTTCTATACTCTGCTCGTCTCGACCCTATTCTTTCAGTTCAGTTCTCTTCTGTTCTGTTCTACTGCACTCTATTCTACCCTACCCTACCCTAACTTAGCCTAGTGTAATCTGTTCTATGCTATTCGACACACTTGAATGGGATTCGACCTGATTCGGGTCATATCGGCTCGATTCATCTCCTTTCTGCTCCATTAAACTCGATTCGGTTCTATTCGGCTCTTTTCCACTCTATTCGGCTCTTTTTGGCAGTATTCGACTCTATTTGACTCTAGTCTACTCGATTCTTTCTGTTCTGTTCTATTCTACTCTATTGTATTCTTCTCTACCCTACCGTAGCCTTACCTTCCCCACACTAATCTATTTGATTCGATTCGACACGTTTCAGACGACTCGACATGATTCATCTCGATTCACCTTGAATTTGGTCAATTCGGCTGTATTCAGCTCTGTTTGGCTCTTTTCGGCTCTCTTCAACTCAATTTGACTCTATTCTACTGGACCCGACTCTACTTAATTCTATTCTCTTCTTTCTATTGTGTTCTGTTGTGTTGTAGTCTAGCCTCTCCTGCCGTACCCTCCTCTACTCTAATCTATTCGATTCAACGCATTTTGACGCGATTCCATGTGATTAGGCTTGAATCGGCTCGATTTAGCTCTATTTGGCTTGAATTGGGTCAATTCGTCTCGATTCTGCTCAATTCAGCATAATTAGGCTCGAGTGAACCTTATTCAGCCCTGTTCAGCTCTACTCAACCCTTTCTACTTTATTTGTCTCTATTTGGCTCCATTCAACTCCCTTCCACACCATTCTACTCTTTTCTACTCTATTCTATTCTGTTCTACCCTACCCTACTCTAATCTATTCTAATCGATTCGATTCATCACGATTTGTCTCCTTTCCTCTCCATTCGAATCGATTCGGCTTGAATTGGATCTATTCATCTATATTCTGCACTACCCGACTCTGACTATTCCACTCTACTCAACTCTACTCCATTCTACTCTTGGTATTCTCTTCTGTTCTACTCTATTCTATTCTTCTGTGCCCTTCCCTACTGAATCCCAGTCTAACCTACACTACTCCAATCTATTCAATTTAATTCGATTCCATTCAGTTTGACACCATTCGACCCGATTTGAGACAATTCGATGGGATTCGGTGAGATTCCGCGAGATTTGATGCGTTTTGGTGGGATTTGATGGAATTCGACGAGATCCGATGCAATAGGATGCAATTAAGTGTGTTTTGGCTTGATTTTGCTGGGTTCAGTTTGTCTCTATTTGGCTCATTTCAGCTCCACTAGGCTCCATTCATCCCGAATCTGGTCGACTCGACTCGATTCGGCTCATTTTGGTCATATGTGGTCCTATTCAGCGTTATTCGGCTCTATTCAACTCTTTTCTACTCTATTCATCTCTGTTTGAATCCATTTGACTCCATTCCACACCATTCTATTCCATTCTACACTACTGTATTCTACAAAACCCTCCCCCACCCTAGCCTATCCTAATCTAGTCTGCTCTTTTCTAGTCTCCTTTTCTATTTTCTCGATTCCATCCTATGCTACTCTACCATACCCTGCACTAAGCTAACCTACCCTGACCTATGCTGTTCTATTCTATTTCCTTCTATTTTCTCTGTTCCACCGTATGCTTCCCTACCCTATGCTACCCCACCGTACCATACTCTACTACTTAGGGTTACTCAATAAGGGTCCTAATTAAGGGGAGTAGTTCGGGCAAGGGTACTCCTTAAGGCAAGTGTACTAATTCAGGCTACTAGTTAAGGACAGGGTACTAGTTATGCAAGGGCACTAGTTAAGGCCAGGCTACTAGTTAAGGCATGGGTACTTGTTGAGGGTACTGGTTAAGGCAAGGGTACCAGTTCAGGCTACTTGTTAAGGACATACTACTAGTGAAGGCAAGGGTACTAGTGAAGACTACTAGTTAAGCCAAGGGTACTTGTTAGGACTACTAGTTAAGGCAAGGGTACTAGATTAGGCTAAGAGTTCAGGCAAGGGTACTCGTTCAGATTACTGACTTAGGGTACTATTCAAGACTAGTTGTCTAGGCTACTCCTCTATGCCACTAGTCTAGCTGACTAGTCCAGCTTACTAGTCTAGGCTTCTACTCTAGCCTTCTCTTGTCTACTCTAATGTAGTCTACTTGCATCTACCCTAGTCTTCCTATCATAAACTACCCTACCCTAACCTATTCTAATCGATTCCATTTGATTCGATTCAAAGCATTTCGATGCGACCGGACACCATCACGCTTGAGTCGGCTCGAGTCCGCAACATCAGCTCGATTCAGCTCGATTTGGCTCGAATCGCTTCAATTCAGCTCATTTCCACTCGGTTCAGCCTTATTCGGCCCTATTTGGCTTGACTCGACTCTTTTCTACTCTATTTGTCTCTTTTCGACTCCATTTGACTCCACTCTTCTCCATTCTATGCAATTCTACTCTATTCTGTTCTACTCTACCCTACGATACTCTATTCGATTGGATGCGATTCGAAGCAATTTGGTGTGATTCATCTCGTTTTGTTTCCATTTGACTCGATTCGGCCAGAATTGGCTCTATTCAGGTATATCCTGCACTCTTTGACTCTATTTGACTCAATTCTACTCTGCTCTACTCTTGTCTGCTTTACTCTCTCTACTCTACCCTACTGTACTATATTCTATTCTGTACTATTCTGTTCTATTCTACCCACCCGCCCCTACCCTACCCTTCCTTAATCTATTTGATTAGTTTCGATGTGACGTATTTCCACGCGATTTGACGCGATTAGGCTTGAATCAGCTCGATTCAGTTCGAATCGGCTCTATTCGGCTCGACTTGGCTCCATTTCACTCCATTCGGCTCGATTAGGCTGGAATTCCATCGATTCTGCTGGATTCTGCTCAATTAGGCCTTATTTGGGCCTATTCGGCCCTATTCTGCTCTATTCGACTCTTTTGTACTCTATTCATATCTATCCGTCTCTATTGGACTCCGTTCAACTCCATTCCTCACTATTTTCCTCTCTTCTATTCTACCCTTCCCTACCCTAATCTCTTCTAATCGATTCGATTTGATTTGACGCGATTCGAAGCAACCGGACGTGATTCGTCTCGTTTTGTCTCCACTCGGCTCAATTCGGCTATGTTCTCTCTCTTTGACTCTATTCTATTCTGTTGTATTCTTTCTGTTCTGTTCTATTCTCTCCTATTCTGTTGTACTCTATTCTATTCTACCCTACCCGACCCAACGGCACCCCACCCGAACCTACCCTACTTTAATCTATTGGATTCAATTCGATTCCGTGCAAAGCGATTTGATAGGACTTGACTGGATTCGGCAAATCTGAAGGGATTTGATGAGATTCCATGCGACTCGACGTGATTCAGTAGGATTCTCTGAGGTTTGACGCAATTCGAAGTTATTCGACGTGATTCGATGGGATTCGACACGATATGAAGCGATTTGACCTTGTTTGATTCAAAACGATGTGACTCGACTCGATTCGACCTGATTCGATTCGACGCTGTTCGGTGACAGTCAGTGCGATTCTGCTTGATTCCGCTCGATTAGGTGTGATTCGGCAGTATACAGCTCTTTTCGGCTGTATTCAGCTCCATTCGTCTCTATTCAGCTTATTCGGCTCTATTCGACTGTATTCGACTCTACTCTTTTCCACTCTATTCTACTCGATTCTATTCCTTCTATTCTGTTCTAATCTCTTCTATTCCACTCTACTCTGTTCTGTTCTCCCCTCCCCTCCCCTCCCCTTCTCTAATCTATACGTCTCGATTGGATTTGACGCGTTGAACGCGATTCGAGGCGATGAAGCTTGAATCGGCTCTATTCGGCTCGATTTGGCTCTATTCGGCTCAGTTAGGCTCCATTCAGCTTGTTTTGGCTTGAATCGCTTCGAATCTGCTCGATTTGGCCTTCTTCGGCCCTATTCTGCTCTATTCGACTCTTTTCTACTCTATTCGTTTCTATTTGACTCCATTCTACTCCATTCTATTCATTCCACACTATTCTACACTATTCTACTCTATTCTGCTCTACCCTACCCAACACCACTCTAATTTACTCTACTTGCTTCTACACGATTCCTCTCATTTTGTCTGCATTTGGCTCTATTCAGCTCTATTCTACTCTTCTCTACTCTATTGTATTGTTTCTACTCTGTTCTGTACGATTCTACTCTATTCTACCCTACCCTGTGCTACCCAACTCTAAGGTATTGTAATCCACTTGATTGGATTTGATTCAACCCATTTCGACGTGATTCGGCTCGATTTGGCTCTGTTCAAATCTATTCTACTCTACTCTATTCCCCTCTATTCTACTCTCGCCTACTCTTTTCTGTATTCGTTCTGTGTTGTTCTGTTCTATTTTGTTGTGTTCTGTTCTGTTTTATTCTATTCTACTCTATTCTACCCTACTCTAGCCTACCCGAACCTCCCCTACTCTAGTCTATTCAATTGAATTCGAGAAATTTTGACGCGACTAGGGGCCGAATCGGTGTGATTCATGTCCATTCGGCTCCATTTGTCTCGAATAGTGTCGATTCAGCTCGATTAGGCTCGATTTGGCTCCATTAGGCTCGATTCACTGGATTCGGCTCGATTTCGCTCAATTCAGCTCGATTTGGCCCTCTTTGGCCCTATTCGGCTCTCTTCAGCTCTTTTCTACTCTACTCGATTCCATTGCACACCATTCTACTCCATTCTACGCTCTTCTACTATACCCTACTGTAATTGATTCGATGGGATTCGACGCCAGTCGACGCGATTTGTCTCGTTTCGTCTCCATTCAGCTTGATTCGACTCTGTTCTACTCTACTCTATTCTACTCTACACTATTCTGCTCTGCTCTACCCTTTTCTACTATATTCTAATGTATCTTTTCCATTCTCTTCTACTGTGTTCAAGTCTACTCTATTCCATCCTACTCTAATCTAATCTATTCTACTGGATTCGATTCCACGCATCTCGATGCGATTCAGCTCAAATCGGCTCCTTTCCACTCCATTCATCCCCAATCGGCTCAAATCGGTTCGGTTCAGCTCTAATCGGCTCCAGTCAGCTCGAATAGGCTCTATTCAGCTCTATTCGGCTCTATTAGACTCTACTCAACTCTATTATCTCTTTTCGACTCCACTCGACTCCATGCTACACCATTCTACTCCATCCTAAACTATTCTCTACTGTATTGTATTGTACTCTACCCTACTGTAGTCTATTCTATTTGATTGGATTGGAATTGATCAGATTCAATGCAATTCGACGGGATTCGACGCGATACGGCACGATTCCACGGGATTCGGCGTGATTTGTCTTGGTTTCTATCCATTTAGCTCTTTTGGGCTCTATTTGGCTCTATTCGGCAATGTTCGACTCTACGCTACTCTTCTATACTCTGCTCGTCTCGACCCTATTCTTTCAGTTCAGTTCTCTTCTGTTCTGTTCTACTGCACTCTATTCTACCCTACCCTACCCTAACTTAGCCTAGTGTAATCTGTTCTATGCTATTCGACACACTTGAATGGGATTCGACCTGATTCGGGTCATATCGGCTCGATTCATCTCCTTTCTGCTCCATTAAACTCGATTCGGTTCTATTCGGCTCTTTTCCACTCTATTCGGCTCTTTTTGGCAGTATTCGACTCTATTTGACTCTAGTCTACTCGATTCTTTTTGTTCTGTTCTATTCTACTCTATTCTATTCTTCTCTACCCTACCGTAGCCTTACCTTCCCCACACTAATCTATTTGATTCGATTCGACACGTTTCAGACGACTCGACATGATTCATCTCGATTCACCTTGAATTTGGTCAATTCGGCTGTATTCAGCTCTGTTTGGCTCTTTTCGGCTCTCTTCAACTCAATTTGACTCTATTCTACTGGACCCGACTCTACTTAATTCTATTCTCTTCTTTCTATTGTGTTCTGTTGTGTTGTAGTCTAGCCTCTCCTGCCGTACCCTCCTCTACTCTAATCTATTCGATTCAACGCATTTCGACGCGATTCCATGTGATTAGGCTTGAATCGGCTCGATTTAGCTCTATTTGGCTTGAATTGGGTCAATTCGTCTCGATTCTGCTCAATTCAGCATAATTAGGCTCGAGTGAACCTTATTCAGCCCTGTTCAGCTCTACTCAACCCTTTCTACTTTATTTGTCTCTATTTGGCTCCATTCAACTCCCTTCCACACCATTCTACTCTTTTCTACTCTATTCTATTCTGTTCTACCCTACCCTACTCTAATCTATTCTAATCGATTCGATTCATCACGATTTGTCTCCTTTCCTCTCCATTCGAATCGATTCGGCTTGAATTGGATCTATTCATCTATATTCTGCACTACCCGACTCTGACTATTCCACTCTACTCAACTCTACTCCATTCTACTCTTGGTATTCTCTTCTGTTCTACTCTATTCTATTCTTCTGTGCCCTTCCCTACTGAATCCCAGTCTAACCTACACTACTCCAATCTATTCAATTTAATTCGATTCCATTCAGTTTGACACCATTCGACCCGATTTGAGACAATTCGATGGGATTCGGTGAGATTCCGCGAGATTTGATGCGTTTTGGTGGGATTTGATGGAATTCGACGAGATCCGATGCAATAGGATGCAATTAAGTGTGTTTTGGCTTGATTTTGCTGGGTTCAGTTTGTCTCTATTTGGCTCATTTCAGCTCCACTAGGCTCCATTCATCCCGAATCTGGTCGACTCGACTCGATTCGGCTCATTTTGGTCATATGTGGTCCTATTCAGCGTTATTCGGCTCTATTCAACTCTTTTCTACTCTATTCATCTCTGTTTGAATCCATTTGACTCCATTCCACACCATTCTATTCCATTCTACACTACTGTATTCTACAAAACCCTCCCCCACCCTAGCCTATCCTAATCTAGTCTGCTCTTTTCTAGTCTCCTTTTCTATTTTCTCGATTCCATCCTATGCTACTCTACCATACCCTGCACTAAGCTAACCTACCCTGACCTATGCTGTTCTATTCTATTTCCTTCTATTTTCTCTGTTCCACCGTATGCTTCCCTACCCTATGCTACCCCACCGTACCATACTCTACTACTTAGGGTTACTCAATAAGGGTCCTAATTAAGGGGAGTAGTTCGGGCAAGGGTACTCCTTAAGGCAAGTGTACTAGTTCAGGCTACTAGTTAAGGCCAGGCTACTAGTTAAGGCATGGGTACTTGTTGAGGGTACTGGTTAAGGCAAGGGTACCAGTTCAGGCTACTTGTTAAGGACATACTACTAGTGAAGGCAAGGGTACTAGTGAAGACTACTAGTTAAGCCAAGGGTACTTGTTAGGACTACTAGTTAAGGCAAGGGTACTAGATTAGGCTAAGAGTTCAGGCAGGGGTACTCGTTCAGATTACTGACTTAGGGTACTATTCAAGACTAGTTGTCTAGGCTACTGCTCTATGCCACTAGTCTAGCTGACTAGTCCAGCTTACTAGTCTAGGCTTCTACTCTAGCCTTCTCTTGTCTACTCTAATGTAGTCTACTTGCATCTACCCTAGTCTTCCTATCATAAACTACCCTACCCTAACCTATTCTAATCGATTCCATTTGATTCGATTCAAAGCATTTCGATGCGACCGGACACCATCACGCTTGAGTCGGCTCGAGTCCGCAACATCAGCTCGATTCAGCTCGATTTGGCTCGAATCGCTTCAATTCAGCTCATTTCCACTCGGTTCAGCCTTATTCGGCCCTATTTGGCTTGACTCGACTCTTTTCTACTCTATTTGTCTCTTTTCGACTCCATTTGACTCCACTCTTCTCCATTCTATGCAATTCTACTCTATTCTGTTCTACTCTACCCTACGATACTCTATTCGATTGGATGCGATTCGAAGCAATTTGGTGTGATTCATCTCGTTTTGTTTCCATTTGACTCGATTCGGCCAGAATTGGCTCTATTCAGGTATATCCTGCACTCTTTGACTCTATTTGACTCAATTCTACTCTGCTCTACTCTTGTCTGCTTTACTCTCTCTACTCTACCCTACTGTACTATATTCTATTCTGTACTATTCTGTTCTATTCTACCCACCCGCCCCTACCCTACCCTTCCTTAATCTATTTGATTAGTTTCGATGTGACGTATTTCCACGCGATTTGACGCGATTAGGCTTGAATCAGCTCGATTCAGTTCGAATCGGCTCTATTCGGCTCGACTTGGCTCCATTTCACTCCATTCGGCTCGATTAGGCTGGAATTCCATCGATTCTGCTGGATTCTGCTCAATTAGGCCTTATTTGGTCCTATTCGGCCCTATTCTGCTCTATTCGACTCTTTTGTACTCTATTCATATCTATCCGTCTCTATTGGACTCCGTTCAACTCCATTCCTCACTATTTTCCTCTCTTCTATTCTACCCTTCCCTACCCTAATCTCTTCTAATCGATTCGATTTGATTTGACGCGATTCGAAGCAACCGGACGTGATTCGTCTCGTTTTGTCTCCACTCGGCTCAATTCGGCTATGTTCTCTGTCTTTGACTCTATTCTATTCTGTTGTATTCTTTCTGTTCTGTTCTATTCTCTCCTATTCTGTTGTACTCTATTCTATTCTACCCTACCCGACCCAACGGCACCCCACCCGAACCTACCCTACTTTAATCTATTGGATTCAATTCGATTCCGTGCAAAGCGATTTGATAGGACTTGACTGGATTCGGCAAATCTGAAGGGATTTGATGAGATTCCATGCGACTCGACGTGATTCAGTAGGATTCTCTGAGGTTTGACGCAATTCGAAGTTATTCGACGTGATTCGATGGGATTCGACACGATATGAAGCGATTTGACCTTGTTTGATTCAAAACGATGTGACTCGACTCGATTCGACCTGATTCGATTCGACGCTGTTCGGTGACAGTCAGTGCGATTCTGCTTGATTCCGCTCGATTAGGTGTGATTCGGCAGTATACAGCTCTTTTCGGCTGTATTCAGCTCCATTCGTCTCTATTCAGCTTATTCGGCTCTATTTGACTGTATTCGACTCTACTCTTTTCCACTCTGTTCTACTCGATTCTATTCCTTCTATTCTGTTCTAATCTCTTCTATTCCACTCTACTCTGTTCTATTCTACCCTCCCCTCCCCTTCTCTAATCTATACGTCTCGATTGGATTTGACGCGTTGAACGCGATTCGAGGCGATGAAGCCTGAATCGGCTCGATTCGGCTCGATTTGGCTCTATTCGGCTCAGTTAGGCTCCATTCAGCTTGTTTTGGCTTGAATCGCTTCGAATCTGCTCGATTTGGCCTTCTTCGGCCCTATTCTGCTCCATTCGACTCTTTTCTACTCTATTCGTTTCTATTTGACTCCATTCTACTCCATTCTATTCATTCCACACTATTCTACACTATTCTACTCTATTCTGCTCTACCCTACCCAACACCACTCTAATTTACTCTACTTGCTTCTACACGATTCCTCTCATTTTGTCTGCATTTGGCTCTATTCAGCTCTATTCTACTCTTCTCTACTCTATTGTATTGTTTCTACTCTGTTCTGTACGATTCTACTCTATTCTACCCTACCCTGTGCTACCCAACTCTAAGGTATTGTAATCCACTTGATTGGATTTGATTCAACCCATTTCGACATGATTCGGCTCGATTTGGCTCTGTTCAAATCTATTCTACTCTACTCTATTCCCCTCTATTCTACTCTAGCCTACTCTTTTCTGTATTCGTTCTGTGTTGTTCTGTTCTATTTTGTTGTGTTCTGTTCTGTTTTATTCTATTCTACTCTATTCTACCCTACTCTAGCCTACCCGAACCTCCCCTACTCTAGTCTATTCAATTGAATTCGAGAAATTTTGACGCGACTAGGGGCCGAATCGGTGTGATTCATGTCCATTCGGCTCCATTTGTCTCGAATAGTGTCGATTCAGCTCGATTAGGCTCGATTTGGCTCCATTAGGCTCGATTCACTGGATTCGGCTCGATTTCGCTCAATTCAGCTCGATTTGGCCCTCTTTGGCCCTCTTCGGCTCTCTTCAGCTCTTTCCTACTCTACTCGATTCCGTTGCACACCATTCTACTCCATTCTACGCTCTTCTACTATACCCTACTGTAATTGATTCGATGGGATTCGACGCCAGTCGACGCGATTTGTCTCGTTTCGTCTCCATTCAGCTTGATTCGACTCTGTTCTACTCTACTCTATTCTACTCTACACTATTCTGCTCTGCTCTACCCTTTTCTACTCTATTCTATTGTATCCTTTCCATTCTCTTCTACTGTGTTCAAGTCTACTCTATTCCATCCTACCCTAATCTAATCTATTCTACTGGATTCGATTCCACGCATCTCGATGCGATTCGGCTCAAATCGGCTCCTTTCCACTCCATTCATCCCCAATCGGCTCAAATCGGTTCGGTTCAGCTCTAATCGGCTCCATTCGGCTCCAGTCAGCTCGAATAGGCTCTATTCAGCTCTATTCGGCTCTATTAGACTCTACTCAACTCTATTATCTCTTTTCGACTCCACTCGACTCCATGCTACACCATTCTACTCCATCCTAAACTATTCTCTACTGTATTGTATTGTACTCTACCCTACTGTAGTCTATTCTATTTGATTGGATTGGAATTGATCAGATTCAATGCAATTCGACGGGATTCGACGTGATAGAGCACGATTCCACGGGATTCGGCTTGATTTGTCTTGGTTTCTATCCATTTAGCTCTTTTGGGCTCTATTTGGCTCTATTCGGCAATGTTCGACTCTACTCTACTCTTCTATACTCTGCTCGTCTCGACCCTATTCTTTCAGTTCAGTTCTCTTCTGTTCTGTTCTACTGCACTCTATTCTACCCTACCCTACCCTAACTTAGCCTAGTGTAATCTGTTCTATGCTATTCGACACACTTGAATGGGATTCGACCTGATTCGGGTCATATCGGCTCGATTCATCTCCTTTCTGCTCCATTAAACTCGATTCGGTTCTATTCGGCTCTTTTCCACTCTATTCGGCTCTTTTTGGCAGTATTCGACTCTATTTGACTCTAGTCTACTCGATTCTTTCTGTTCTGTTCTATTCTACTCTATTCTATTCTTCTCTACCCTACCGTAGCCTTACCTTCCCCACACTAATCTATTTGATTCGATTCGACACGTTTCAGACGACTCGACATGATTCATCTCGATTCACCTTGAATTTGGTCAATTCGGCTGTATTCAGCTCTGTTTGGCTCTTTTCGGCTCTCTTCAACTCAATTTGACTCTATTCTACTGGACCCGACTCTACTTAATTCTATTCTCTTCTTTCTATTGTGTTCTGTTGTGTTGTAGTCTAGCCTCTCCTGCCGTACCCTCCTCTACTCTAATCTATTCGATTCAACGCATTTTGACGCGATTCCATGTGATTAGGCTTGAATCGGCTCGATTTAGCTCTATTTGGCTTGAATTGGGTCAATTCGTCTCGATTCTGCTCAATTCAGCATAATTAGGCTCGAGTGAACCTTATTCAGCCCTGTTCAGCTCTACTCAACCCTTTCTACTTTATTTGTCTCTATTTGGCTCCATTCAACTCCCTTCCACACCATTCTACTCTTTTCTACTCTATTCTATTCTGTTCTACCCTACCCTACTCTAATCTATTCTAATCGATTCGATTCATCACGATTTGTCTCCTTTCCTCTCCATTCGAATCGATTCGGCTTGAATTGGATCTATTCATCTATATTCTGCACTACCCGACTCTGACTATTCCACTCTACTCAACTCTACTCCATTCTACTCTTGGTATTCTCTTCTGTTCTACTCTATTCTATTCTTCTGTGCCCTTCCCTACTGAATCCCAGTCTAACCTACACTACTCCAATCTATTCAATTTAATTCGATTCCATTCAGTTTGACACCATTCGACCCGATTTGAGACAATTCGATGGGATTCGGTGAGATTCCGCGAGATTTGATGCGTTTTGGTGGGATTTGATGGAATTCGACGAGATCCGATGCAATAGGATGCAATTAAGTGTGTTTTGGCTTGATTTTGCTGGGTTCAGTTTGTCTCTATTTGGCTCATTTCAGCTCCACTAGGCTCCATTCATCCCGAATCTGGTCGACTCGACTCGATTCGGCTCATTTTGGTCATATGTGGTCCTATTCAGCGTTATTCGGCTCTATTCAACTCTTTTCTACTCTA
This sequence comes from Loxodonta africana, assembly GCF_030014295.1. Classification (NCBI taxonomy): domain Eukaryota; kingdom Metazoa; phylum Chordata; class Mammalia; order Proboscidea; family Elephantidae; genus Loxodonta; species Loxodonta africana. The sequence goes on along the minus strand of NW_026974940.1, from coordinate 395,893 downwards.
TTCATCTCTGTTTGAATCCATTTGACTCCATTCCACACCATTCTATTCCATTCTACACTACTGTATTCTACAAAACCCTCCCCCACCCTAGCCTATCCTAATCTAGTCTGCTCTTTTCTAGTCTCCTTTTCTATTTTCTCGATTCCATCCTATGCTACTCTACCATACCCTGCACTAAGCTAACCTACCCTGACCTATGCTGTTCTATTCTATTTCCTTCTATTTTCTCTGTTCCACCGTATGCTTCCCTACCCTATGCTACCCCACCGTACCATACTCTACTACTTAGGGTTACTCAATAAGGGTCCTAATTAAGGGGAGTAGTTCGGGCAAGGGTACTCCTTAAGGCAAGTGTACTAGTTCAGGCTACTAGTTAAGGCCAGGCTACTAGTTAAGGCATGGGTACTTGTTGAGGGTACTGGTTAAGGCAAGGGTACCAGTTCAGGCTACTTGTTAAGGACATACTACTAGTGAAGGCAAGGGTACTAGTGAAGACTACTAGTTAAGCCAAGGGTACTTGTTAGGACTACTAGTTAAGGCAAGGGTACTAGATTAGGCTAAGAGTTCAGGCAGGGGTACTCGTTCAGATTACTGACTTAGGGTACTATTCAAGACTAGTTGTCTAGGCTACTGCTCTATGCCACTAGTCTAGCTGACTAGTCCAGCTTACTAGTCTAGGCTTCTACTCTAGCCTTCTCTTGTCTACTCTAATGTAGTCTACTTGCATCTACCCTAGTCTTCCTATCATAAACTACCCTACCCTAACCTATTCTAATCGATTCCATTTGATTCGATTCAAAGCATTTCGATGCGACCGGACACCATCACGCTTGAGTCGGCTCGAGTCCGCAACATCAGCTCGATTCAGCTCGATTTGGCTCGAATCGCTTCAATTCAGCTCATTTCCACTCGGTTCAGCCTTATTCGGCCCTATTTGGCTTGACTCGACTCTTTTCTACTCTATTTGTCTCTTTTCGACTCCATTTGACTCCACTCTTCTCCATTCTATGCAATTCTACTCTATTCTGTTCTACTCTACCCTACGATACTCTATTCGATTGGATGCGATTCGAAGCAATTTGGTGTGATTCATCTCGTTTTGTTTCCATTTGACTCGATTCGGCCAGAATTGGCTCTATTCAGGTATATCCTGCACTCTTTGACTCTATTTGACTCAATTCTACTCTGCTCTACTCTTGTCTGCTTTACTCTCTCTACTCTACCCTACTGTACTATATTCTATTCTGTACTATTCTGTTCTATTCTACCCACCCGCCCCTACCCTACCCTTCCTTAATCTATTTGATTAGTTTCGATGTGACGTATTTCCACGCGATTTGACGCGATTAGGCTTGAATCAGCTCGATTCAGTTCGAATCGGCTCTATTCGGCTCGACTTGGCTCCATTTCACTCCACTCGGCTCGATTAGGCTGGAATTCCATCGATTCTGCTGGATTCTGCTCAATTAGGCCTTATTTGGTCCTATTCGGCCCTATTCTGCTCTATTCGACTCTTTTGTACTCTATTCATATCTATCCGTCTCTATTGGACTCCGTTCAACTCCATTCCTCACTATTTTCCTCTCTTCTATTCTACCCTTCCCTACCCTAATCTCTTCTAATCGATTCGATTTGATTTGACGCGATTCGAAGCAACCGGACGTGATTCGTCTCGTTTTGTCTCCACTCGGCTCAATTCGGCTATGTTCTCTGTCTTTGACTCTATTCTATTCTGTTGTATTCTTTCTGTTCTGTTCTATTCTCTCCTATTCTGTTGTACTCTATTCTATTCTACCCTACCCGACCCAACGGCACCCCACCCGAACCTACCCTACTTTAATCTATTGGATTCAATTCGATTCCGTGCAAAGCGATTTGATAGGACTTGACTGGATTCGGCAAATCTGAAGGGATTTGATGAGATTCCATGCGACTCGACGTGATTCAGTAGGATTCTCTGAGGTTTGACGCAATTCGAAGTTATTCGACGTGATTCGATGGGATTCGACACGATATGAAGCGATTTGACCTTGTTTGATTCAAAACGATGTGACTCGACTCGATTCGACCTGATTCGATTCGACGCTGTTCGGTGACAGTCAGTGCGATTCTGCTTGATTCCGCTCGATTAGGTGTGATTCGGCAGTATACAGCTCTTTTCGGCTGTATTCAGCTCCATTCGTCTCTATTCAGCTTATTCGGCTCTATTTGACTGTATTCGACTCTACTCTTTTCCACTCTATTCTACTCGATTCTATTCCTTCTATTCTGTTCTAATCTCTTCTATTCCACTCTACTCTGTTCTATTCTCCCCTCCCCTCCCCTCCCCTTCTCTAATCTATACGTCTCGATTGGATTTGACGCGTTGAACGCGATTCGAGGCGATGAAGCCTGAATCGGCTCGATTCGGCTCGATTTGGCTCTATTCGGCTCAGTTAGGCTCCATTCAGCTTGTTTTGGCTTGAATCGCTTCGAATCTGCTCGATTTGGCCTTCTTCGGCCCTATTCTGCTCCATTCGACTCTTTTCTACTCTATTCGTTTCTATTTGACTCCATTCTACTCCATTCTATTCATTCCACACTATTCTACACTATTCTACTCTATTCTGCTCTACCCTACACAACACCACTCTAATTTACTCTACTTGCTTCTACACGATTCCTCTCATTTTGTCTGCATTTGGCTCTATTCAGCTCTATTCTACTCTTCTCTACTCTATTGTATTGTTTCTACTCTGTTCTGTACGATTCTACTCTATTCTACCCTACCCTGTGCTACCCAACTCTAAGGTATTGTAATCCACTTGATTGGATTTGATTCAACCCATTTCGACGTGATTCGGCTCGATTTGGCTCTGTTCAAATCTATTCTACTCTACTCTATTCCCCTCTATTCTACTCTCGCCTACTCTTTTCTGTATTCGTTCTGTGTTGTTCTGTTCTATTTTGTTGTGTTCTGTTCTGTTTTATTCTATTCTACTCTATTCTACCCTACTCTAGCCTACCCGAACCTCCCCTACTCTAGTCTATTCAATTGAATTCGAGAAATTTTGACGCGACTAGGGGCCGAATCGGTGTGATTCATGTCCATTCGGCTCCATTTGTCTCGAATAGTGTCGATTCAGCTCGATTAGGCTCGATTTGGCTCCATTAGGCTCGATTCACTGGATTCGGCTCGATTTCGCTCAATTCAGCTCGATTTGGCCCTCTTTGGCCCTCTTCGGCTCTCTTCAGCTCTTTTCTACTCTACTCGATTCCGTTGCACACCATTCTACTCCATTCTACGCTCTTCTACTATACCCTACTGTAATTGATTCGATGGGATTCGACGCCAGTCGACGCGATTTGTCTCGTTTCGTCTCCATTCAGCTTGATTCGACTCTGTTCTACTCTACTCTATTCTACTCTACACTATTCTGCTCTGCTCTACCCTTTTCTACTCTATTCTATTGTATCCTTTCCATTCTCTTCTACTGTGTTCAAGTCTACTCTATTCCATCCTACCCTAATCTAATCTATTCTACTGGATTCGATTCCACGCATCTCGATGCGATTCGGCTCAAATCGGCTCCTTTCCACTCCATTCATCCCCAATCGGCTCAAATCGGTTCGGTTCAGCTCTAATCGGCTCCATTCGGCTCCAGTCAGCTCGAATAGGCTCTATTCAGCTCTATTCGGCTCTATTAGACTCTACTCAACTCTATTATCTCTTTTCGACTCCACTCGACTCCATGCTACACCATTCTACTCCATCCTAAACTATTCTCTACTGTATTGTATTGTACTCTACCCTACTGTAGTCTATTCTATTTGATTGGATTGGAATTGATCAGATTCAATGCAATTCGACGGGATTCGACGTGATAGAGCACGATTCCACGGGATTCGGCTTGATTTGTCTTGGTTTCTATCCATTTAGCTCTTTTGGGCTCTATTTGGCTCTATTCGGCAATGTTCGACTCTACTCTACTCTTCTATACTCTGCTCGTCTCGACCCTATTCTTTCAGTTCAGTTCTCTTCTCTTCTGTTCTACTGCACTCTATTCTACCCTACCCTACCCTAACTTAGCCTAGTGTAATCTGTTCTATGCTATTCGACACACTTGAATGGGATTCGACCTGATTCGGGTCATATCGGCTCGATTCATCTCCTTTCTGCTCCATTAAACTCGATTCGGTTCTATTCGGCTCTTTTCCACTCTATTCGGCTCTTTTTGGCAGTATTCGACTCTATTTGACTCTAGTCTACTCGATTCTTTCTGTTCTGTTCTATTCTACTCTATTCTATTCTTCTCTACCCTACCGTAGCCTTACCTTCCCCACACTAATCTATTTGATTCGATTCGACACGTTTCAGACGACTCGACATGATTCATCTCGATTCACCTTGAATTTGGTCAATTCGGCTGTATTCAGCTCTGTTTGGCTCTTTTCGGCTCTCTTCAACTCAATTTGACTCTATTCTACTGGACCCGACTCTACTTAATTCTATTCTCTTCTTTCTATTGTGTTCTGTTGTGTTGTAGTCTAGCCTCTCCTGCCGTACCCTCCTCTACTCTAATCTATTCGATTCAACGCATTTTGACGCGATTCCATGTGATTAGGCTTGAATCGGCTCGATTTAGCTCTATTTGGCTTGAATTGGGTCAATTCGTCTCGATTCTGCTCAATTCAGCATAATTAGGCTCGAGTGAACCTTATTCAGCCCTGTTCAGCTCTACTCAACCCTTTCTACTTTATTTGTCTCTATTTGGCTCCATTCAACTCCCTTCCACACCATTCTACTCTTTTCTACTCTATTCTATTCTGTTCTACCCTACCCTACTCTAATCTATTCTAATCGATTCGATTCATCACGATTTGTCTCCTTTCCTCTCCATTCGAATCGATTCGGCTTGAATTGGATCTATTCATCTATATTCTGCACTACCCGACTCTGACTATTCCACTCTACTCAACTCTACTCCATTCTACTCTTGGTATTCTCTTCTGTTCTACTCTATTCTATTCTTCTGTGCCCTTCCCTACTGAATCCCAGTCTAACCTACACTACTCCAATCTATTCAATTTAATTCGATTCCATTCAGTTTGACACCATTCGACCCGATTTGAGACAATTCGATGGGATTCGGTGAGATTCCGCGAGATTTGATGCGTTTTGGTGGGATTTGATGGAATTCGACGAGATCCGATGCAATAGGATGCAATTAAGTGTGTTTTGGCTTGATTTTGCTGGGTTCAGTTTGTCTCTATTTGGCTCATTTCAGCTCCACTAGGCTCCATTCATCCCGAATCTGGTCGACTCGACTCGATTCGGCTCATTTTGATCATATGTGGTCCTATTCAGCGTTATTCGGCTCTATTCAACTCTTTTCTACTCTCTGCATCTCTGTTCGAATACATTTGACTCCATTCCACACCATTCTATTCCATTCTACACTACTGTATTCTACAAAACCCTCCCCCACCCTAGCCTATCCTAATCTAGTCTGCTCTTTTCTAGTCTCCTTTTCTATTTTCTCGATTCCATCCTATGCTACTCTACCATACCCTGCACTAAGCTAACCTACCCTGACCTATGCTGTTCTATTCTATTTCCTTCTATTTTCTCTGTTCCACCGTATGCTTCCCTACCCTATGCTACCCCACCGTACCATACTCTACTACTTAGGGTTACTCAATAAGGGTCCTAATTAAGGGGAGTAGTTCGGGCAAGGGTACTCCTTAAGGCAAGTGTACTAATTCAGGCTACTAGTTAAGGCCAGGGTACTAGTTATGCAAGGGCACTAGTTAAGGCCAGGCTACTAGTTAAGGCATGGGTACTTGTTGAGGGTACTGGTTAAGGCAAACGTACCAGTTCAGGCTACTTCTTAAGGATATACTACTAGTGAAGGCAAGGGTACTAGTGAAGACTTCTGGTTAAGGCAAGGGTACTTGTTAGGACTACTAGTTAAGGCAAGGGTACTAGATTAGGCTAAGAGTTCAGGCAAGGGTACTCGTTCAGATTACTGACTTAGGGTACTATTCAAGACTAGTTGTCTAGGCTACTGCTCTATGCCACTAGTCTAGCTGACTAGTCCAGCTTACTAGTCTAGGCTTCTACTCTAGCCTTCTCTTGTCTACTCTAATGTAGTCTACTTGCATCTACCCTAGTCTTCCTATCATAAACTACCCTACCCTAACCTATTCTAATCGATTCCATTCAAAGCATTTCGATGCGACCGGACACCATTACGCTTGAGTCGGCTCGATTCTGCAACATCAGCTCGATTCAGCTCGATTTGGCTCGAATCGCTTGAATTCAGCTCGTTTCCACTCGGTTCAGCCTTATTCGGCCCTATTTGGCTCGATTCGACTCTTTTCTACTCTATTTGTCTCTGTTCGACTCCATTTGACTCCACTCTTCTCCACTCTACGCTATCCTACTCTACCCTACGATACTCTAATTCATTCGATTGGATGCGATTCGAAGCAATTCGGTGTGATTCATCTCGTTTTGTTTCCATTTGACTCGATTCGGCCAGAATTGGCTCTATTCAGCTATATCCTGCACTCTTTGACTCTATTTGACTCAATTCTACTCTGCTCTACTCTTGTCTGCTTTACTCTCTCTACTCTACCCTACTGTACTATATTCTATTCTGTACTATTCTGTTCTGTTCTACCCACCCGCCCCACCCCTACCCTTCCCTAATCTATTTGATTTGATTCGATGTGACGTATTTCCACGCGATTTGACGCGATTAATCTTGAATTAGCTCGATTCAGTTCGAATCGGCTCTATTCGGCTCGACTTGGCTCCATTTCACTCCATTCGGCTCGATTAGGCTCGAATTCCATCGATTCTGCTGGATTCTGCTCAATTAGGCCTTATTTGGGCCTATTCGGCCCTATTCTGCTCTATTCGACTCTTTTGTACTCTATTCATATCTATCCGTCTCTATTGGACTCCGTTCAACTCCATTCCTCACTATTTTCCTCTCTTCTATTCTACCCTTCCCTACCCTAATCTCTTCTAATCGATTCGATTTGATTTGACGCGATTCGAAGCAACCGGACGTGATTCGTCTCGTTTTGTCTCCACTCGGCTCAATTCGGCTATGTTCTCTCTCTTTGACTCTATTCTATTCTGTTGTATTCTTTCTGTTCTGTTCTATTCTCTCCTATTCTGTTGTACTCTATTCTATTCTACCCTACCCGACCCAACGGCACCCCACCCGAACCTACCCTACTTTAATCTATTGGATTCAATTCGATTCCGTGCAAAGCGATTTGATAGGACTTGACTGGATTCGGCAAATCTGAAGGGATTTGATGAGATTCCATGCGACTCGACGTGATTCAGTAGGATTCTCTGAGGTTTGACGCAATTCGAAGTTATTCGACGTGATTCGATGGGATTCGACACGATATGAAGCGATTTGACCTTGTTTGATTCAAAACGATGTGACTCGACTCGATTCGACCTGATTCGATTCGACGCTGTTCGGTGACAGTCAGTGCGATTCTGCTTGATTCCGCTCGATTAGGTGTGATTCGGCAGTATACAGCTCTTTTCGGCTGTATTCAGCTCCATTCGTCTCTATTCAGCTTATTCGGCTCTATTCGACTGTATTCGACTCTACTCTTTTCCACTCTATTCTACTCGATTCTATTCCTTCTATTCTGTTCTAATCTCTTCTATTCCACTCTACTCTGTTCTGTTCTCCCCTCCCCTCCCCTCCCCTTCTCTAATCTATACGTCTCGATTGGATTTGACGCGTTGAACGCGATTCGAGGCGATGAAGCTTGAATCGGCTCTATTCGGCTCGATTTGGCTCTATTCGGCTCAGTTAGGCTCCATTCAGCTTGTTTTGGCTTGAATCGCTTCGAATCTGCTCGATTTGGCCTTCTTCGGCCCTATTCTGCTCTATTCGACTCTTTTCTACTCTATTCGTTTCTATTTGACTCCATTCTACTCCATTCTATTCATTCCACACTATTCTACACTATTCTACTCTATTCTGCTCTACCCTACCCAACACCACTCTAATTTACTCTACTTGCTTCTACACGATTCCTCTCATTTTGTCTGCATTTGGCTCTATTCAGCTCTATTCTACTCTTCTCTACTCTATTGTATTGTTTCTACTCTGTTCTGTACGATTCTACTCTATTCTACCCTACCCTGTGCTACCCAACTCTAAGGTATTGTAATCCACTTGATTGGATTTGATTCAACCCATTTCGACGTGATTCGGCTCGATTTGGCTCTGTTCAAATCTATTCTACTCTACTCTATTCCCCTCTATTCTACTCTAGCCTACTCTTTTCTGTATTCGTTCTGTGTTGTTCTGTTCTATTTTGTTGTGTTCTGTTCTGTTTTATTCTATTCTACTCTATTCTACCCTACTCTAGCCTACCCGAACCTCCCCTACTCTAGTCTATTCAATTGAATTCGAGAAATTTTGACGCGACTAGGGGCCGAATCGGTGTGATTCATGTCCATTCGGCTCCATTTGTCTCAAATAGTGTCGATTCAGCTCGATTAGGCTCGATTTGGCTCCATTAGGCTCGATTCACTGGATTCGGCTCGATTTCGCTCAATTCAGCTCGATTTGGCCCTCTTTGGCCCTCTTCGGCTCTCTTCAGCTCTTTTCTACTCTACTCGATTCCATTGCACACCATTCTACTCCATTCTACGCTCTTCTACTATACCCTACTGTAATTGATTCGATGGGATTCGACGCCAGTCGACGCGATTTGTCTCGTTTCGTCTCCATTCAGCTTGATTCGACTCTGTTCTACTCTACTGTATTCTACTCTACACTATTCTGCTCTGCTCTACCCTTTTCTACTCTATTCTATTGTATCCTTTCCATTCTCTTCTACTGTGTTCAAGTCTACTCTATTCCATCCTACCCTAATCTAATCTATTCTACTGGATTCGATTCCACGCATCTCGATGCGATTCGGCTCAAATCGGCTCCTTTCCACTCCATTCATCCCCAATCGGCTCAAATCGGTTCGGTTCAGCTCTAATCGGCTCCATTCGGCTCCAGTCAGCTCGAATAGGCTCTATTCAGCTCTATTCGGCTCTATTAGACTCTACTCAACTCTATTATCTCTTTTCGACTCCACTCGACTCCATGCTACACCATTCTACTCCATCCTAAACTATTGTCTACTGTATTGTATTGTACTCTACCCTACTGTAGTCTATTCTATTTGATTGGATTGGAATTGATCAGATTCAATGCAATTCGACGGGATTCGACGCGATACGGCACGATTCCACAGGATTCGGCGTGATTTGTCTTGGTTTCTATCCATTTAGCTCTTTTGGGCTCTATTTGGCTCTATTCGGCAATGTTCGACTCTACTCTTCTATACTCTGCTCGTCTCGACCCTATTCTTTCAGTTCAGTTCTCTTCTGTTCTGTTCTACTGCACTCTATTCTACCCTACCCTACCCTAACTTAGCCTAGTGTAATCTGTTCTATGCTATTCGACACACTTGAATGGGATTCGACCTGATTCGGGTCATATCGGCTCGATTCATCTCCTTTCTGCTCCATTAAACTCGATTCGGTTCTATTCGGCTCTTTTCCACTCTATTCGGCTCTTTTTGGCAGTATTCGACTCTATTTGACTCTAGTCTACTCGATTCTTTCTGTTCTGTTCTATTCTACTCTATTCTATTCTTCTCTACCCTACCGTAGCCTTACCTTCCCCACACTAATCTATTTGATTCGATTCGACACGTTTCAAACGACTCGACATGATTCATCTCGATTCACCTTGAATTTGGTCAATTCGGCTGTATTCAGCTCTGTTTGGCTCTTTTCGGCTCTCTTCAACTCAATTTGACTCTATTCTACTGGACCCGACTCTACTTAATTCTATTCTCTTCTTTCTATTGTGTTCTGTTGTGTTGTAGTCTAGCCTCTCCTGCCGTACCCTCCTCTACTCTAACCTATTCGATTCAACACATTTTGACGCGATTCCATGTGATTAGGCTTGAATCGGCTCGATTTAGCTCTATTTGGCTTGAATTGGGTCAATTCGTCTCGATTCTGCTCAATTCAGCATAATTAGGCTCGAGTGAACCTTATTCAGCCCTGTTCAGCTCTACTCAACCCTTTCTACTTTATTTGTCTCTATTTGGCTCCATTCAACTCCCTTCCACACCATTCTACTCTTTTCTACTCTATTCTATTCTGTTCTACCCTACCCTACTCTAATCTATTCTAATCGATTCGATTCATCACGATTTGTCTCCTTTCCTCTCCATTCGAATCGATTCGGCTTGAATTGGATCTATTCATCTATATTCTGCACTACCCGACTCTGACTATTCCACTCTACTCAACTCTACTCCATTCTACTCTTGGTATTCTCTTCTGTTCTACTCTATTCTATTCTTCTGTGCCCTTCCCTACTGAATCCCAGTCTAACCTACACTACTCCAATCTATTCAATTTAATTCGATTCCATTCAGTTTGACACCATTCGACCCGATTTGAGACAATTCGATGGGATTCGGTGAGATTCCGCGAGATTTGATGCGTTTTGGTGGGATTTGATGGAATTCGACGAGATCCGATGCAATAGGATGCAATTAAGTGTGTTTTGGCTTGATTTTGCTGAGTTCAGTTTGTCTCTATTTGGCTCATTTCAGCTCCACTAGGCTCCATTCATCCCGAATCTGGTCGACTCGACTCGATTCGGCTCATTTTGGTCATATGTGGTCCTATTCAGCGTTATTCGGCTCTATTCAACTCTTTTCTACTCTATTCATCTCTGTTTGAATCCATTTGACTCCATTCCACACCATTCTATTCCATTCTACACTACTGTATTCTACAAAACCCTCCCCCACCCTAGCCTATCCTAATCTAGTCTGCTCTTTTCTAGTCTCCTTTTCTAATTTCTCGATTCCATCCTATGCTACTCTACCATACCCTGCACTAAGCTAACCTACCCTGACCTATGCTGTTCTATTCTATTTCCTTCTATTTTCTCTGTTCCACCGTATGCTTCCCTACCCTATGCTACCCCACCGTACCATACTCTACTACTTAGGGTTACTCAATAAGGGTCCTAATTAAGGGGAGTAGTTCGGGCAAGGGTACTCCTTAAGGCAAGTGTACTAGTTCAGGCTACTAGTTAAGGCCAGGCTACTAGTTAAGGCATGGGTACTTGTTGAGGGTACTGGTTAAGGCAAGGGTACCAGTTCAGGCTACTTGTTAAGGACATACTACTAGTGAAGGCAAGGGTACTAGTGAAGACTACTAGTTAAGCCAAGGGTACTTGTTAGGACTACTAGTTAAGGCAAGGGTACTAGATTAAGCTAAGAGTTCAGGCAGGGGTACTCGTTCAGATTACTGACTTAGGGTACTATTCAAGACTAGTTGTCTAGGCTACTGCTCTATGCCACTAGTCTAGCTGACTAGTCCAGCTTACTAGTCTAGGCTTCTACTCTAGCCTTCTCTTGTCTACTCTAATGTAGTCTACTTGCATCTACCCTAGTCTTCCTATCATAAACTACCCTACCCTAACCTATTCTAATCGATTCCATTTGATTCGATTCAAAGCATTTCGATGCGACCGGACACCATCACGCTTGAGTCGGCTCGATTCTGCAACATCAGCTCGATTCAGCTCGATTTGGCTCGAATCGCTTCAATTCAGCTCATTTCCACTCGGTTCAGCCTTATTCGGCCCTATTTGGCTTGACTCGACTCTTTTCTACTCTATTTGTCTCTTTTCGACTCCATTTGACTCCACTCTTCTCCATTCTATGCAATTCTACTCTATTCTGTTCTACTCTACCCTACGATACTCTATTCGATTGGATGTGATTCGAAGCAATTTGGTGTGATTCATCTCGTTTTGTTTCCATTTGACTCGATTCGGCCAGAATTGGCTCTATTCAGGTATATCCTGCACTCTTTGACTCTATTTGACTCAATTCTACTCTGCTCTACTCTTGTCTGCTTTACTCTCTCTACTCTACCCTACTGTACTATATTCTATTCTGTACTATTCTGTTCTATTCTACCCACCTGCCCCTACCCTACCCTTCCTTAATCTATTTGATTAGTTTCGATGTGACGTATTTCCACGCGATTTGACGCGATTAGGCTTGAATCAGCTCGATTCAGTTCGAATCGGCTCTATTCGGCTCGACTTGGCTCCATTTCACTCCATTCGGCTCGATTAGGCTCGAATTCCATCGATTCTGCTGGATTCTGCTCAATTAGGCCTTATTTGGGCCTATTCGGCCCTATTCTGCTCTATTCGACTCTTTTGTACTCTATTCATATCTATCCGTCTCTATTGGACTCCGTTCAACTCCATTCCTCACTATTTTCCTCTCTTCTATTCTACCCTTCCCTACCCTAATCTCTTCTAATCGATTCGATTTGATTTGACGCGATTCGAAGCAACCGGACGTGATTCGTCTCGTTTTGTCTCCACTCGGCTCAATTCGGCTATGTTCTCTGTCTTTGACTCTATTCTATTCTGTTGTATTCTTTCTGTTCTGTTCTATTCTCTCCTATTCTGTTGTACTCTATTCTATTCTACCCTACCCGACCCAACGGCACCCCACCCGAACCTACCCTACTTTAATCTATTGGATTCAATTCGATTCCGTGCAAAGCGATTTGATAGGACTTGACTGGATTCGGCAAATCTGAAGGGATTTGATGAGATTCCATGCGACTCGACGTGATTCAGTAGGATTCTCTGAGGTTTGACGCAATTCGAAGTTATTCGACGTGATTCGATGGGATTCGACACGATATGAAGCGATTTGACCTTGTTTGATTCAAAACGATGTGACTCGACTCGATTCGACCTGATTCGATTCGACGCTGTTCGGTGACAGTCAGTGCGATTCTGCTTGATTCCGCTGAATTAGGTGTGATTCGGCAGTATACAGCTCTTTTCGGCTGTATTCAGCTCCATTCGTCTCTATTCAGCTTATTCGGCTCTATTCGACTGTATTCGACTCTACTCTTTTCCACTCTATTCTACTCGATTCTATTCCTTCTATTCTGTTCTAATCTCTTCTATTCCACTCTACTCTGTTCTGTTCTCCCCTCCCCTCCCCTCCCCTTCTCTAATCTATACGTCTCGATTGGATTTGATGCGTTGAACGCGATTCGAGGCGATGAAGCTTGAATCGGCTCGATTCGGCTCGATTTGGCTCTATTCGGCTCAGTTAGGCTCCATTCAGCTTGTTTTGGCTTGAATCGCTTCGAATCTGCTCGATTTGGCCTTCTTCGGCCCTATTCTGCTCTATTCGACTCTTTTCTACTCTATTCGTTTCTATTTGACTCCATTCTACTCCATTCTATTCATTCCACACTATTCTACTCTATTCTGCTCTACCCTACCCAACACCACTCTAATTTACTCTACTTGCTTCTACACGATTCCTCTCATTTTGTCTGCATTTGGCTCTATTCAGCTCTATTCTACTCTTCTCTACTCTATTGTATTGTTTCTACTCTGTTCTGTACAATTCTACTCTATTCTACCCTACCCTGTGCTACCCAACTCTAAGGTATTGTAATCCACTTGATTGGATTTGATTCAACCCATTTCGACGTGATTCGGCTCGATTTGGCTCTGTTCAAATCTATTCTACTCTACTCTATTCCCCTCTATTCTACTCTAGCCTACTCTTTTCTGTATTCGTTCTGTGTTGTTCTGTTCTATTTTGTTGTGTTCTGTTCTGTCTTATTCTATTCTACTCTATTCTACCCTACTCTAGCCTACCCGAACCTCCCCTACTCTAGTCTATTCAATTGAATTCGAGAAATTTTGACGCGACTAGGGGCCGAATCGGTGTGATTCATGTCCATTCGGCTCCATTTGTCTCGAATAGTGTCGATTCAGCTCGATTAGGCTCGATTTGGCTCCATTAGGCTCGATTCACTGGATTCGGCTCGATTTCGCTCAATTCAGCTCGATTTGGCCCTCTTTGGCCCTCTTCGGCTCTCTTCAGCTCTTTTCTACTCTACTCGATTCCGTTGCACACCATTCTACTCCATTCTACGCTCTTCTACTATACCCTACTGTAATTGATTCGATGGGATTCGACGCCAGTCGACGCGATTTGTCTCGTTTCGTCTCCATTCAGCATGATTCGACTCTGTTCTACTCTACTCTATTCTACTCTACACTATTCTGCTCTGTTCTACCCTTTTCTACTCTATTCTATTGTATCCTTTCCATTCTCTTCTACTGTGTTCAAGTCTACTCTATTCCATCCTACCCTAATCTAATCTATTCTACTGGATTCGATTCCACGCATCTCGATGCGATTCGGCTCAAATCGGCTCCTTTCCACTCCATTCATCCCCAATCGGCTCAAATCGGTTCGGTTCAGCTCTAATCGGCTCCATTCGGCTCCAGTCAGCTCGAATAGGCTCTATTCAGCTCTATTCGGCTCTATTAGACTCTACTCAACTCTATTATCTCTTTTCGACTCCACTCGACTCCATGCTACACCATTCTACTCCATCCTAAACTATTCTCTACTGTATTGTATTGTACTCTACCCTACTGTAGTCTATTCTATTTGATTGGATTGGAATTGATCAGATTCAATGCAATTCGACGGGATTCGACGCGATACGGCACGATTCCACGGGATTCGGCGTGATTTGTCTTAGTTTCTATCCATTTAGCTCTTTTGGGCTCTATTTGGCTCTATTCGGCAATGTTCGACTCTGCTCTACTCTTCTATACTCTGCTCGTCCCGACCCTATTCTTTCAGTTCAGTTCTCTTCTGTTCTGTTCTACTGCACTCTATTCTACCCTACCCTACCCTAACTTAGCCTAGTGTAATCTGTTCTATGCTATTCGACACACTTGAATGGGATTCGACCTGATTCGGGTCATATCGGCTCGATTCATCTCCTTTCTGCTCCATTAAACTCGATTCGGTTCTATTCGGCTCTTTTCCACTCTATTCGGCTCTTTTTGGCAGTATTCGACTCTATTTGACTCTAGTCTACTCGATTCTTTCTGTTCTGTTCTATTCTACTCTATTCTATTCTTCTCTACCCTACCGTAGCCTTACCTTCCCCACACTAATCTATTTGATTCGATTCGACACGTTTCAAACGACTCGACATGATTCATCTCGATTCACCTTGAATTTGGTCAATTCGGCTGTATTCAGCTCTGTTTGGCTCTTTTCGGCTCTCTTCAACTCAATTTGACTCTATTCTACTGGACCCGACTCTACTTAATTCTATTCTCTTCTTTCTATTGTGTTCTGTTGTGTTGTAGTCTAGCCTCTCCTGCCGTACCCTCCTCTACTCTAATCTATTCGATTCAACGCATTTTGACGCGATTCCATGTGATTAGGCTTGAATCGGCTCGATTTAGCTCTATTTGGCTTGAATTGGGTCAATTCGTCTCGATTCTGCTCAATTCAGCATAATTAGGCTCGAGTGAACCTTATTCAGCCCTGTTCAGCTCTACTCAACCCTTTCTACTTTATTTGTCTCTATTTGGCTCCATTCAACTCCCTTCCACACCATTCTACTCTTTTCTACTCTATTCTATTCTGTTCTACCCTACCCTACTCTAATCTATTCTAATCGATTCGATTCATCACGATTTGTCTCCTTTCCTCTCCATTCGAATCGATTCGGCTTGAATTGGATCTATTCATCTATATTCTGCACTACCCGACTCTGACTATTCCACTCTACTCAACTCTACTCCATTCTACTCTTGGTATTCTCTTCTGTTCTACTCTATTCTATTCTTCTGTGCCCTTCCCTACTGAATCCCAGTCTAACCTACACTACTCCAATCTATTCAATTTAATTCGATTCCATTCAGTTTGACACCATTCGACCCGATTTGAGACAATTCGATGGGATTCGGTGAGATTCCGCGAGATTTGATGCGTTTTGGTGGGATTTGATGGAATTCGACGAGATCCGATGCAATAGGATGCAATTAAGTGTGTTTTGGCTTGATTTTGCTGGGTTCAGTTTGTCTCTATTTGGCTCATTTCAGCTCCACTAGGCTCCATTCATCCCGAATCTGGTCGACTCGACTCGATTCGGCTCATTTTGGTCATATGTGGTCCTATTCAGCGTTATTCGGCTCTATTCAACTCTTTTCTACTCTATTCATCTCTGTTTGAATCCATTTGACTCCATTCCACACCATTCTATTCCATTCTACACTACTGTATTCTACAAAACCCTCCCCCACCCTAGCCTATCCTAATCTAGTCTGCTCTTTTCTAGTCTCCTTTTCTATTTTCTCGATTCCATCCTATGCTACTCTACCATACCCTGCACTAAGCTAACCTACCCTGACCTATGCTGTTCTATTCTATTTCCTTCTATTTTCTCTGTTCCACCGTATGCTTCCCTACCCTATGCTACCCCACCGTACCATACTCTACTACTTAGGGTTACTCAATAAGGGTCCTAATTAAGGGGAGTAGTTCGGGCAAGGGTACTCCTTAAGGCAAGTGTACTAATTCAGGCTACTAGTTAAGGACAGGGTACTAGTTATGCAAGGGCACTAGTTAAGGCCAGGCTACTAGTTAAGGCATGGGTACTTGTTGAGGGTACTGGTTAAGGCAAGGGTACCAGTTCAGGCTACTTGTTAAGGACATACTACTAGTGAAGGCAAGGGTACTAGTGAAGACCACTAGTTAAGCCAAGGGTACTTGTTAGGACTACTAGTTAAGGCAAGGGTACTAGATTAAGCTAAGAGTTCAGGCAAGGGTACTCGTTCAGATTACTGACTTAGGGTACTATTCAAGACTAGTTGTCTAGGCTACTGCTCTATGCCACTAGTCTAGCTGACTAGTCCAGCTTACTAGTCTAGGCTTCTACTCTAGCCTTCTCTTGTCTACTCTAATGTAGTCTACTTGCATCTACCCTAGTCTTCCTATCATAAACTACCCTACCCTAACCTATTCTAATCGATTCCATTTGATTCGATTCAAAGCATTTCGATGCGACCGGACACCATCACGCTTGAGTCGGCTCGATTCCGCAACATCAGCTCGATTCAGCTCGATTTGGCTCGAATCGCTTCAATTCAGCTCATTTCCACTCGGTTCAGCCTTATTCGGCCCTATTTGGCTTGACTCGACTCTTTTCTACTCTATTTGTCTCTTTTCGACTCCATTTGACTCCACTCTTCTCCATTCTATGCAATTCTACTCTATTCTGTTCTACTCTACCCTACGATACTCTATTCGATTGGATGCGATTCGAAGCAATTTGGTGTGATTCATCTCGTTTTGTTTCCATTTGACTCGATTCGGCCAGAATTGGCTCTATTCAGGTATATCCTGCACTCTTTGACTCTATTTGACTCAATTCTACTCTGCTCTACTCTTGTCTGCTTTACTCTCTCTACTCTACCCTACTGTACTATATTCTATTCTGTACTATTCTGTTCTATTCTACCCACCCGCCCCTACCCTACCCTTCCTTAATCTATTTGATTAGTTTCGATGTGACGTATTTCCACGCGATTTGACGCGATTAGGCTTGAATCAGCTCGATTCAATTCGAATCGGCTCTATTCGGCTCGACTTGGCTCCATTTCACTCCATTCGGCTCGATTAGGCTGGAATTCCATCGATTCTGCTGGATTCTGCTCAATTAGGCCTTATTTGGTCCTATTCGGCCCTATTCTGCTCTATTCGACTCTTTTGTACTCTATTCATATCTATCCGTCTCTATTGGACTCCGTTCAACTCCATTCCTCACTATTTTCCTCTCTTCTATTCTACCCTTCCCTACCCTAATCTCTTCTAATCGATTCGATTTGATTTGACGCGATTCGAAGCAACCGGACGTGATTCGTCTCGTTTTGTCTCCACTCGGCTCAATTCGGCTATGTTCTCTCTCTTTGACTCTATTCTATTCTGTTGTATTCTTTCTGTTCTGTTCTATTCTCTCCTATTCTGTTGTACTCTATTCTATTCTACCCTACCCGACCCAACGGCACCCCACCCGAACCTACCCTACTTTAATCTATTGGATTCAATTCGATTCCGTGCAAAGCGATTTGATAGGACTTGACTGGGTTCGGCAAATCTGAAGGGATTTGATGAGATTCCATGCGACTCGACGTGATTCAGTAGGATTCTCTGAGGTTTGACGCAATTCGAAGTTATTCGACGTGATTCGATGGGATTCGACACGATATGAAGCGATTTGACCTTGTTTGATTCAAAACGATGTGACTCGACTCGATTCGACCTGATTCGATTCGACGCTGTTCGGTGACAGTCAGTGCGATTCTGCTTGATTCCGCTCGATTAGGTGTGATTCGGCAGTATACAGCTCTTTTCGGCTGTATTCAGCTCCATTCGTCTCTATTCAGCTTATTCGGCTCTATTCGACTGTATTCGACTCTACTCTTTTCCACTCTATTCTACTCGATTCTATTCCTTCTATTCTGTTCTAATCTCTTCTATTCCACTCTACTCTGTTCTGTTCTCCCCTCCCCTCCCCTCCCCTTCTCTAATCTATACGTCTCGATTGGATTTGACGCGTTGAACGCGATTCGAGGCGATGAAGCTTGAATCGGCTCGATTCGGCTCGATTTGGCTCTATTCGGCTCAGTTAGGCTCCATTCAGCTTGTTTTGGCTTGAATCGCTTCGAATCTGCTCGATTTGGCCTTCTTCGGCCCTATTCTGCTCCATTCGACTCTTTTCTACTCTATTCGTTTCTATTTGA
Organism: Loxodonta africana; assembly: GCF_030014295.1. Classification (NCBI taxonomy): domain Eukaryota; kingdom Metazoa; phylum Chordata; class Mammalia; order Proboscidea; family Elephantidae; genus Loxodonta; species Loxodonta africana. Next base: position 377,162 of record NW_026974940.1, on the reverse strand, counting down.
CTCCATTCTACTCCATTCTATTCATTCCACACTATTCTACACTATTCTACTCTATTCTGCTCTACCCTACCCAACACCACTCTAATTTACTCTACTTGCTTCTACACGATTCCTCTCATTTTGTCTGCATTTGGCTCTATTCAGCTCTATTCTACTCTTCTCTACTCTATTGTATTGTTTCTACTCTGTTCTGTACGATTCTACTCTATTCTACCCTACCCTGTGCTACCCAACTCTAAGGTATTGTAATCCACTTGATTGGATTTGATTCAACCCATTTCGACGTGATTCGGCTCGATTTGGCTCTGTTCAAATCTATTCTACTCTACTCTATTCCCCTCTATTCTACTCTAGCCTACTCTTTTCTGTATTCGTTCTGTGTTGTTCTGTTCTATTTTGTTGTGTTCTGTTCTGTTTTATTCTATTCTACTCTATTCTACCCTACTCTAGCCTACCCGAACCTCCCCTACTCTAGTCTATTCGATTGAATTCGAGAAATTTTGACGCGACTAGGGGCCGAATCGGTGTGATTCATGTCCATTCGGCTCCATTTGTCTCGAATAGTGTCGATTCAGCTCGATTAGGCTCGATTTGGCTCCATTAGGCTCGATTCACTGGATTCGGCTCGATTTCGCTCAATTCAGCTCGATTTGGCCCTCTTTGGCCCTATTCGGCTCTCTTCAGCTCTTTTCTACTCTACTCGATTCCATTGCACACCATTCTACTCCATTCTACGCTCTTCTACTATACCCTACTGTAATTGATTCGATGGCATTCGACGCCAGTCGACGCGATTTGTCTCGTTTCGTCTCCATTCAGCTTGATTCGACTCTGTTCTACTCTACTCTATTCTACTCTACACTATTCTGCTCTGCTCTACCCTTTTCTACTCTATTCTAATGTATCTTTTCCATTCTCTTCTACTGTGTTCAAGTCTACTCTATTCCATCCTACCCTAATCTAATCTATTCTACTGGATTCGATTCCACGCATCTCGATGCGATTCGGCTCAAATCGGCTCCTTTCCACTCCATTCATCCCCAATCGGCTCAAATCGGTTCGGTTCAGCTCTAATCGGCTCCATTCGGCTCCAGTCAGCTCGAATAGGCTCTATTCAGCTCTATTCGGCTCTATTAGACTCTACTCAACTCTATTATCTCTTTTCGACTCCACTCGACTCCATGCTACACCATTCTACTCCATCCTAAACTATTCTCTACTGTATTGTATTGTACTCTACCCTACTGTAGTCTATTCTATTTGATTGGATTGGAATTGATCAGATTCAATGCAATTCGACGGGATTCGACGCGATACGGCACGATTCCACGGGATTCGGCGTGATTTGTCTTAGTTTCTATCCATTTAGCTCTTTTGGGCTCTATTTGGCTCTATTCGGCAATGTTCGACTCTGCTCTACTCTTCTATACTCTGCTCGTCCCGACCCTATTCTTTCAGTTCAGTTCTCTTCTGTTCTGTTCTACTGCACTCTATTCTACCCTACCCTACCCTAACTTAGCCTAGTGTAATCTGTTCTATGCTATTCGACACACTTGAATGGGATTCGACCTGATTCGGGTCATATCGGCTCGATTCATCTCCTTTCTGCTCCATTAAACTCGATTCGGTTCTATTCGGCTCTTTTCCACTCTATTCGGCTCTTTTTGGCAGTATTCGACTCTATTTGACTCTAGTCTACTCGATTCTTTCTGTTCTGTTCTATTCTACTCTATTCTATTCTTCTCTACCCTACCGTAGCCTTACCTTCCCCACACTAATCTATTTGATTCGATTCGACACGTTTCAAACGACTCGACATGATTCATCTCGATTCACCTTGAATTTGGTCAATTCGGCTGTATTCAGCTCTGTTTGGCTCTTTTCGGCTCTCTTCAACTCAATTTGACTCTATTCTACTGGACCCGACTCTACTTAATTCTATTCTCTTCTTTCTATTGTGTTCTGTTGTGTTGTAGTCTAGCCTCTCCTGCCGTACCCTCCTCTACTCTAATCTATTCGATTCAACGCATTTTGACGCGATTCCATGTGATTAGGCTTGAATCGGCTCGATTTAGCTCTATTTGGCTTGAATTGTTGCAATTCGTCTCGATTCTGCTCAATTCAGCATAATTAGGCTCGAGTGAACCTTATTCAGCCCTGTTCAGCTCTACTCAACCCTTTCTACTTTATTTGTCTCTATTTGGCTCCATTCAACTCCCTTCCACACCATTCTACTCTTTTCTACTCTATTCTATTCTGTTCTACCCTACCCTACTCTAATCTATTCTAATCGATTCGATTCATCACGATTTGTCTCCTTTCCTCTCCATTCGAATCGATTCGGCTTGAATTGGATCTATTCATCTATATTCTGCACTACCCGACTCTGACTATTCCACTCTACTCAACTCTACTCCATTCTACTCTTGGTATTCTCTTCTGTTCTACTCTATTCTATTCTTCTGTGCCCTTCCCTACTGAATCCCAGTCTAACCTACACTACTCCAATCTATTCAATTTAATTCGATTCCATTCAGTTTGACACCATTCGACCCGATTTGAGACAATTCGATGGGATTCGGTGAGATTCCGCGAGATTTGATGCGTTTTGGTGGGATTTGATGGAATTCGACGAGATCCGATGCAATAGGATGCAATTAAGTGTGTTTTGGCTTGATTTTGCTGGGTTCAGTTTGTCTCTATTTGGCTCATTTCAGCTCCACTAGGCTCCATTCATCCCGAATCTGGTCGACTCGACTCGATTCGGCTCATTTTGGTCATATGTGGTCCTATTCAGCGTTATTCGGCTCTATTCAACTCTTTTCTACTCTATTCATCTCTGTTTGAATCCATTTGACTCCATTCCACACCATTCTATTCCATTCTACACTACTGTATTCTACAAAACCCTCCCCCACCCTAGCCTATCCTAATCTAGTCTGCTCTTTTCTAGTCTCCTTTTCTAATTTCTCGATTCCATCCTATGCTACTCTACCATACCCTGCACTAAGCTAACCTACCCTGACCTATGCTGTTCTATTCTATTTCCTTCTATTTTCTCTGTTCCACCGTATGCTTCCCTACCCTATGCTACCCCACCGTACCATACTCTACTACTTAGGGTTACTCAATAAGGGTCCTAATTAAGGGGAGTAGTTCGGGCAAGGGTACTCCTTAAGGCAAGTGTACTAATTCAGGCTACTAGTTAAGGACAGGGTACTAGTTATGCAAGGGCACTAGTTAAGGCCAGGCTACTAGTTAAGGCATGGGTACTTGTTGAGGGTACTGGTTAAGGCAAGGGTACCAGTTCAGGCTACTTGTTAAGGACATACTACTAGTGAAGGCAAGGGTACTAGTGAAGACCACTAGTTAAGCCAAGGGTACTTGTTAGGACTACTAGTTAAGGCAAGGGTACTAGATTAAGCTAAGAGTTCAGGCAAGGGTACTCGTTCAGATTACTGACTTAGGGTACTATTCAAGACTAGTTGTCTAGGCTACTGCTCTATGCCACTAGTCTAGCTGACTAGTCCAGCTTACTAGTCTAGGCTTCTACTCTAGCCTTCTCTTGTCTACTCTAATGTAGTCTACTTGCATCTACCCTAGTCTTCCTATCATAAACTACCCTACCCTAACCTATTCTAATCGATTCCATTTGATTCGATTCAAAGCATTTCGATGCGACCGGACACCATCACGCTTGAGTCGGCTCGATTCCGCAACATCAGCTCGATTCAGCTCGATTTGGCTCGAATCGCTTCAATTCAGCTCATTTCCACTCGGTTCAGCCTTATTCGGCCCTATTTGGCTTGACTCGACTCTTTTCTACTCTATTTGTCTCTTTTCGACTCCATTTGACTCCACTCTTCTCCATTCTATGCAATTCTACTCTATTCTGTTCTACTCTACCCTACGATACTCTATTCGATTGGATGCGATTCGAAGCAATTTGGTGTGATTCATCTCGTTTTGTTTCCATTTGACTCGATTCGGCCAGAATTGGCTCTATTCAGGTATATCCTGCACTCTTTGACTCTATTTGACTCAATTCTACTCTGCTCTACTCTTGTCTGCTTTACTCTCTCTACTCTACCCTACTGTACTATATTCTATTCTGTACTATTCTGTTCTATTCTACCCACCCGCCCCTACCCTACCCTTCCTTAATCTATTTGATTAGTTTCGATGTGACGTATTTCCACGCGATTTGACGCGATTAGGCTTGAATCAGCTCGATTCAATTCGAATCGGCTCTATTCGGCTCGACTTGGCTCCATTTCACTCCATTCGGCTCGATTAGGCTGGAATTCCATCGATTCTGCTGGATTCTGCTCAATTAGGCCTTATTTGGTCCTATTCGGCCCTATTCTGCTCTATTCGACTCTTTTGTACTCTATTCATATCTATCCGTCTCTATTGGACTCCGTTCAACTCCATTCCTCACTATTTTCCTCTCTTCTATTCTACCCTTCCCTACCCTAATCTCTTCTAATCGATTCGATTTGATTTGACGCGATTCGAAGCAACCGGACGTGATTCGTCTCGTTTTGTCTCCACTCGGCTCAATTCGGCTATGTTCTCTCTCTTTGACTCTATTCTATTCTGTTGTATTCTTTCTGTTCTGTTCTATTCTCTCCTATTCTGTTGTACTCTATTCTATTCTACCCTACCCGACCCAACGGCACCCCACCCGAACCTACCCTACTTTAATCTATTGGATTCAATTCGATTCCGTGCAAAGCGATTTGATAGGACTTGACTGGATTCGGCAAATCTGAAGGGATTTGATGAGATTCCATGCGACTCGACGTGATTCAGTAGGATTCTCTGAGGTTTGACGCAATTCGAAGTTATTCGACGTGATTCGATGGGATTCGACACGATATGAAGCGATTTGACCTTGTTTGATTCAAAACGATGTGACTCGACTCGATTCGACCTGATTCGATTCGACGCTGTTCGGTGACAGTCAGTGCGATTCTGCTTGATTCCGCTCGATTAGGTGTGATTCGGCAGTATACAGCTCTTTTCGGCTGTATTCAGCTCCATTCGTCTCTATTCAGCTTATTCGGCTCTATTCGACTGTATTCGACTCTACTCTTTTCCACTCGATTCTACTCGATTCTATTCCTTCTATTCTGTTCTAATCTCTTCTATTCCACTCTACTCTGTTCTGTTCTCCCCTCCCCTCCCCTCCCCTTCTCTAATCTATACGTCTCGATTGGATTTGACGCGTTGAACGCGATTCGAGGCGATGAAGCTTGAATCGGCTCGATTCGGCTCGATTTGGCTCTATTCGGCTCAGTTAGGCTCCATTCAGCTTGTTTTGGCTTGAATCGCTTCGAATCTGCTCGATTTGGCCTTCTTCGGCCCTATTCTGCTCCATTCGACTCTTTTCTACTCTATTCGTTTCTATTTGACTCCATTCTACTCCATTCTATTCATTCCACACTATTCTACACTATTCTACTCTATTCTGCTCTACCCTACCCAACACCACTCTAATTTACTCTACTTGCTTCTACACGATTCCTCTCATTTTGTCTGCATTTGGCTCTATTCAGCTCTATTCTACTCTTCTCTACTCTATTGTATTGTTTCTACTCTGTTCTGTACGATTCTACTCTATTCTACCCTACCCTGTGCTACCCAACTCTAAGGTATTGTAATCCACTTGATTGGATTTGATTCAACCCATTTCGACGTGATTCGGCTCGATTTGGCTCTGTTCAAATCTATTCTACTCTACTCTATTCCCCTCTATTCTACTCTAGCCTACTCTTTTCTGTATTCGTTCTGTGTTGTTCTGTTCTATTTTGTTGTGTTCTGTTCTGTTTTATTCTATTCTACTCTATTCTACCCTACTCTAGCCTACCCGAACCTCCCCTACTCTAGTCTATTCGATTGAATTCGAGAAATTTTGACGCGACTAGGGGCCGAATCGGTGTGATTCATGTCCATTCGGCTCCATTTGTCTCGAATAGTGTCGATTCAGCTCGATTAGGCTCGATTTGGCTCCATTAGGCTCGATTCACTGGATTCGGCTCGATTTCGCTCAATTCAGCTCGATTTGGCCCTCTTTGGCCCTCTTCGGCTCTCTTCAGCTCTTTTCTACTCTACTCGATTCCATTGCACACCATTCTACTCCATTCTACGCTCTTCTACTATACCCTACTGTAATTGATTCGATGGCATTCGACGCCAGTCGACGCGATTTGTCTCGTTTCGTCTCCATTCAGCTTGATTCGACTCTGTTCTACTCTACTCTATTCTACTCTACACTATTCTGCTCTGCTCTACCCTTTTCTACTATATTCTAATGTATCTTTTCCATTCTCTTCTACTGTGTTCAAGTCTACTCTATTCCATCCTACCCTAATCTAATCTATTCTACTGGATTCGATTCCACGCATCTCGATGCGATTCAGCTCAAATCGGCTCCTTTCCACTCCATTCATCCCCAATCGGCTCAAATCGGTTCGGTTCAGCTCTAATCGGCTCCAGTCAGCTCGAATAGGCTCTATTCAGCTCTATTCGGCTCTATTAGACTCTACTCAACTCTATTATCTCTTTTCGACTCCACTCGACTCCATGCTACACCATTCTACTCCATCCTAAACTATTCTCTACTGTATTGTATTGTACTCTACCCTACTGTAGTCTATTCTATTTGATTGGATTGGAATTGATCAGATTCAATGCAATTCGACGGGATTCGACGCGATACGGCACGATTCCACGGGATTCGGCGTGATTTGTCTTGGTTTCTATCCATTTAGCTCTTTTGGGCTCTATTTGGCTCTATTCGGCAATGTTCGACTCTACTCTACTCTTCTATACTCTGCTCGTCTCGACCCTATTCTTTCAGTTCAGTTCTCTTCTGTTCTGTTCTACTGCACTCTATTCTACCCTACCCTACCCTAACTTCGCCTAGTGTAATCTGTTCTATGCTATTCGACACACTTGAATGGGATTCGACCTGATTCGGGTCATATCGGCTCGATTCATCTCCTTTCTGCTCCATTAAACTCGATTCGGTTCTATTCGGCTCTTTTCCACTCTATTCGGCTCTTTTTGGCAGTATTCGACTCTATTTGACTCTAGTCTACTCGATTCTTTCTGTTCTGTTCTATTCTACTCTATTCTATTCTTCTCTACCCTACCGTAGCCTTACCTTCCCCACACTAATCTATTTGATTCGATTCGACACGTTTCAAACGACTCGACATGATTCATCTCGATTCACCTTGAATTTGGTCAATTCGGCTGTATTCAGCTCTGTTTGGCTCTTTTCGGCTCTCTTCAACTGAATTTGACTCTATTCTACTGGACCCGACTCTACTTAATTCTATTCTCTTCTTTCTATTGTGTTCTGTTGTGTTGTAGTCTAGCCTCTCCTGCCGTACCCTCCTCTACTCTAATCTATTCGATTCAACGCATTTTGACGCGATTCCATGTGATTAGGCTTGAATCGGCTCGATTTAGCTCTATTTGGCTTGAATTGGGTCAATTCGTCTCGATTCTGCTCAATTCAGCATAATTAGGCTCGAGTGAACCTTATTCAGCCCTGTTCAGCTCTACTCAACCCTTTCTACTTTATTTGTCTCTATTTGGCTCCATTCAACTCCCTTCCACACCATTCTACTCTTTTCTACTCTATTCTATTCTGTTCTACCCTACCCTACTCTAATCTATTCTAATCGATTCGATTCATCACGATTTGTCTCCTTTCCTCTCCATTCGAATCGATTCGGCTTGAATTGGATCTATTCATCTATATTCTGCACTACCCGACTCTGACTATTCCACTCTACTCAACTCTACTCCATTCTACTCTTGGTATTCTCTTCTGTTCTACTCTATTCTATTCTTCTGTGCCCTTCCCTACTGAATCCCAGTCTAACCTACACTACTCCAATCTATTCAATTTAATTCGATTCCATTCAGTTTGACACCATTCGACCCGATTTGAGACAATTCGATGGGATTCGGTGAGATTCCGCGAGATTTGATGCGTTTTGGTGGGATTTGATGGAATTCGACGAGATCCGATGCAATAGGATGCAATTAAGTGTGTTTTGGCTCGATTTTGCTGGGTTCAGTTTGTCTCTATTTGGCTCATTTCAGCTCCACTAGGCTCCATTCATCCCGAATCTGGTCGACTCGACTCGATTCGGCTCATTTTGGTCATATGTGGTCCTATTCAGCGTTATTCGGCTCTATTCAACTCTTTTCTACTCTATTCATCTCTGTTTGAATCCATTTGACTCCATTCCACACCATTCTATTCCATTCTACACTACTGTATTCTACAAAACCCTCCCCCACCCTAGCCTATCCTAATCTAGTCTGCTCTTTTCTAGTCTCCTTTTCTATTTTCTCGATTCCATCCTATGCTACTCTACCATACCCTGCACTAAGCTAACCTACCCTGACCTATGCTGTTCTATTCTATTTCCTTCTATTTTCTCTGTTCCACCGTATGCTTCCCTACCCTATGCTACCCCACCGTACCATACTCTACTACTTAGGGTTACTCAATAAGGGTCCTAATTAAGGGGAGTAGTTCGGGCAAGGGTACTCCTTAAGGCAAGTGTACTAATTCAGGCTACTAGTTAAGGACAGGGTACTAGTTATGCAAGGGCACTAGTTAAGGCCAGGCTACTAGTTAAGGCATGGGTACTTGTTGAGGGTACTGGTTAAGGCAAGGGTACCAGTTCAGGCTACTTGTTAAGGACATACTACTAGTGAAGGCAAGGGTACTAGTGAAGACTACTAGTTAAGCCAAGGGTACTTGTTAGGACTACTAGTTAAGGCAAGGGTACTAGATTAGGCTAAGAGTTCAGGCAGGGGTACTCGTTCAGATTACTGACTTAGGGTACTATTCAAGACTAGTTGTCTAGGCTACTGCTCTATGCCACTAGTCTAGCTGACTAGTCCAGCTTACTAGTCTAGGCTTCTACTCTAGCCTTCTCTTGTCTACTCTAATGTAGTCTACTTGCATCTACCCTAGTCTTCCTATCATAAACTACCCTACCCTAACCTATTCTAATCGATTCCATTTGATTCGATTCAAAGCATTTCGATGCGACCGGACACCATCACGCTTGAGTCGGCTCGAGTCCGCAACATCAGCTCGATTCAGCTCGATTTGGCTCGAATCGCTTCAATTCAGCTCATTTCCACTCGGTTCAGCCTTATTCGGCCCTATTTGGCTTGACTCGACTCTTTTCTACTCTATTTGTCTCTTTTCGACTCCATTTGACTCCACTCTTCTCCATTCTATGCAATTCTACTCTATTCTGTTCTACTCTACCCTACGATACTCTATTCGATTGGATGCGATTCGAAGCAATTTGGTGTGATTCATCTCGTTTTGTTTCCATTTGACTCGATTCGGCCAGAATTGGCTCTATTCAGCTATATCCTGCACTCTTTGACTCTATTTGACTCAATTCTACTCTGCTCTACTCTTGTCTGCTTTACTCTCTCTACTCTACCCTACTGTACTATATTCTATTCTGTACTATTCTGTTCTATTCTACCCACCCGCCCCTACCCTACCCTTCCTTAATCTATTTGATTAGTTTCGATGTGACGTATTTCCACGCGATTTGACGCGATTAGGCTTGAATCAGCTCGATTCAGTTCGAATCGGCTCTATTCGGCTCGACTTGGCTCCATTTCACTCCACTCGGCTCGATTAGGCTGGAATTCCATCGATTCTGCTGGATTCTGCTCAATTAGGCCTTATTTGGTCCTATTCGGCCCTATTCTGCTCTATTCGACTCTTTTGTACTCTATTCATATCTATCCGTCTCTATTGGACTCCGTTCAACTCCATTCCTCACTATTTTCCTCTCTTCTATTCTACCCTTCCCTACCCTAATCTCTTCTAATCGATTCGATTTGATTTGACGCGATTCGAAGCAACCGGACGTGATTCGTCTCGTTTTGTCTCCACTCGGCTCAATTCGGCTATGTTCTCTGTCTTTGACTCTATTCTATTCTGTTGTATTCTTTCTGTTCTGTTCTATTCTCTCCTATTCTGTTGTACTCTATTCTATTCTACCCTACCCGACCCAACGGCACCCCACCCGAACCTACCCTACTTTAATCTATTGGATTCAATTCGATTCCGTGCAAAGCGATTTGATAGGACTTGACTGGATTCGGCAAATCTGAAGGGATTTGATGAGATTCCATGCGACTCGACGTGATTCAGTAGGATTCTCTGAGGTTTGACGCAATTCGAAGTTATTCGACGTGATTCGATGGGATTCGACACGATATGAAGCGATTTGACCTTGTTTGATTCAAAACGATGTGACTCGACTCGATTCGACCTGATTCGATTCGACGCTGTTCGGTGACAGTCAGTGCGATTCTGCTTGATTCCGCTCGATTAGGTGTGATTCGGCAGTATACAGCTCTTTTCGGCTGTATTCAGCTCCATTCGTCTCTATTCAGCTTATTCGGCTCTATTTGACTGTATTCGACTCTACTCTTTTCCACTCTATTCTACTCGATTCTATTCCTTCTATTCTGTTCTAATCTCTTCTATTCCACTCTACTCTGTTCTATTCTCCCCTCCCCTCCCCTCCCCTTCTCTAATCTATACGTCTCGATTGGATTTGACGCGTTGAACGCGATTCGAGGCGATGAAGCCTGAATCGGCTCGATTCGGCTCGATTTGGCTCTATTCGGCTCAGTTAGGCTCCATTCAGCTTGTTTTGGCTTGAATCGCTTCGAATCTGCTCGATTTGGCCTTCTTCGGCCCTATTCTGCTCCATTCGACTCTTTTCTACTCTATTCGTTTCTATTTGACTCCATTCTACTCCATTCTATTCATTCCACACTATTCTACACTATTCTACTCTATTCTGCTCTACCCTACCCAACACCACTCTAATTTACTCTACTTGCTTCTACACGATTCCTCTCATTTTGTCTGCATTTGGCTCTATTCAGCTCTATTCTACTCTTCTCTACTCTATTGTATTGTTTCTACTCTGTTCTGTACGATTCTACTCTATTCTACCCTACCCTGTGCTACCCAACTCTAAGGTATTGTAATCCACTTGATTGGATTTGATTCAACCCATTTCGACGTGATTCGGCTCGATTTGGCTCTGTTCAAATCTATTCTACTCTACTCTATTCCCCTCTATTCTACTCTCGCCTACTCTTTTCTGTATTCGTTCTGTGTTGTTCTGTTCTATTTTGTTGTGTTCTGTTCTGTTTTATTCTATTCTACTCTATTCTACCCTACTCTAGCCTACCCGAACCTCCCCTACTCTAGTCTATTCGATTGAATTCGAGAAATTTTGACGCGACTAGGGGCCGAATCGGTGTGATTCATGTCCATTCGGCTCCATTTGTCTCGAATAGTGTCGATTCAGCTCGATTAGGCTCGATTTGGCTCCATTAGGCTCGATTCACTGGATTCGGCTCGATTTCGCTCAATTCAGCTCGATTTGGCCCTCTTTGGCCCTCTTCGGCTCTCTTCAGCTCTTTTCTACTCTACTCGATTCCGTTGCACACCATTCTACTCCATTCTACGCTCTTCTACTATACCCTACTGTAATTGATTCGATGGGATTCGACGCCAGTCGACGCGATTTGTCTCGTTTCGTCTCCATTCAGCTTGATTCGACTCTGTTCTACTCTACGCTATTCTACTCTACACTATTCTGCTCTGCTCTACCCTTTTCTACTCTATTCTATTGTATCCTTTCCATTCTCTTCTACTGTGTTCAAGTCTACTCTATTCCATCCTACCCTAATCTAATCTATTCTACTGGATTCGATTCCACGCATCTCGATGCGATTCGGCTCAAATCGGCTCCTTTCCACTCCATTCATCCCCAATCGGCTCAAATCGGTTCGGTTCAGCTCTAATCGGCTCCATTCGGCTCCAGTCAGCTCGAATAGGCTCTATTCAGCTCTATTCGGCTCTATTAGACTCTACTCAACTCTATTATCTCTTTTCGACTCCACTCGACTCCATGCTACACCATTCTACTCCATCCTAAACTATTCTCTACTGTATTGTATTGTACTCTACCCTACTGTAGTCTATTCTATTTGATTGGATTGGAATTGATCAGATTCAATGCAATTCGACGGGATTCGACGTGATAGAGCACGATTCCACGGGATTCGGCTTGATTTGTCTTGGTTTCTATCCATTTAGCTCTTTTGGGCTCTATTTGGCTCTATTCGGCAATGTTCGACTCTACTCTACTCTTCTATACTCTGCTCGTCTCGACCCTATTCTTTCAGTTCAGTTCTCTTCTGTTCTGTTCTACTGCACTCTATTCTACCCTACCCTACCCTAACTTCGCCTAGTGTAATCTGTTCTATGCTATTCGACACACTTGAATGGGATTCGACCTGATTCGGGTCATATCGGCTCGATTCATCTCCTTTCTGCTCCATTAAACTCGATTCGGTTCTATTCGGCTCTTTTCCACTCTATTCGGCTCTTTTTGGCAGTATTCGACTCTATTTGACTCTAGTCTACTCGATTCTTTCTGTTCTGTTCTATTCTACTCTATTCTATTCTTCTCTACCCTACCGTAGCCTTACCTTCCCCACACTAATCTATTTGATTCGATTCGACACGTTTCAGACGACTCGACATGATTCATCTCGATTCACCTTGAATTTGGTCAATTCGGCTGTATTCAGCTCTGTTTGGCTCTTTTCGGCTCTCTTCAACTCAATTTGACTCTATTCTACTGGACCCGACTCTACTTAATTCTATTCTCTTCTTTCTATTGTGTTCTGTTGTGTTGTAGTCTAGCCTCTCCTGCCGTACCCTCCTCTACTCTAATCTATTCGATTCAACGCATTTTGACGCGATTCCATGTGATTAGGCTTGAATCGGCTCGATTTAGCTCTATTTGGCTTGAATTGGGTCAATTCGTCTCGATTCTGCTCAATTCAGCATAATTAGGCTCGAGTGAACCTTATTCAGCCCTGTTCAGCTCTACTCAACCCTTTCTACTTTATTTGTCTCTATTTGGCTCCATTCAACTCCCTTCCACACCATTCTACTCTTTTCTACTCTATTCTATTCTGTTCTACCCTACCCTACTCTAATCTATTCTAATCGATTCGATTCATCACGATTTGTCTCCTTTCCTCTCCATTCGAATCGATTCGGCTTGAATTGGATCTATTCATCTATATTCTGCACTACCCGACTCTGACTATTCCACTCTACTCAACTCTACTCCATTCTACTCTTGGTATTCTCTTCTGTTCTACTCTATTCTATTCTTCTGTGCCCTTCCCTACTGAATCCCAGTCTAACCTACACTACTCCAATCTATTCAATTTAATTCGATTCCATTCAGTTTGACACCATTCGACCCGATTTGAGACAATTCGATGGGATTCGGTGAGATTCCGCGAGATTTGATGCGTTTTGGTGGGATTTGATGGAATTCGACGAGATCCGATGCAATAGGATGCAATTAAGTGTGTTTTGGCTTGATTTTGCTGGGTTCAGTTTGTCTCTATTTGGCTCATTTCAGCTCCACTAGGCTCCATTCATCCCGAATCTGGTCGACTCGACTCGATTCGGCTCATTTTGATCATATGTGGTCCTATTCAGCGTTATTCGGCTCTATTCAACTCTTTTCTACTCTCTGCATCTCTGTTCGAATACATTTGACTCCATTCCACACCATTCTATTCCATTCTACACTACTGTATTCTACAAAACCCTCCCCCACCCTAGCCTATCCTAATCTAGTCTGCTCTTTTCTAGTCTCCTTTTCTATTTTCTCGATTCCATCCTATGCTACTCTACCATACCCTGCACTAAGGTAACCTACCCTGACCTATGCTGTTCTATTCTATTTCCTTCTATTTTCTCTGTTCCACCGTATGCTTCCCTACCCTATGCTACCCCACCGTACCATACTCTACTACTTAGGGTTACTCAATAAGGGTCCTAATTAAGGGGAGTAGTTCGGGCAAGGGTACTCCTTAAGGCAAGTGTACTAATTCAGGCTACTAGTTAAGGACAGGGTACTAGTTATGCAAGGGCACTAGTTAAGGCCAGGCTACTAGTTAAGGCATGGGTACTTGTTGAGGGTACTGGTTAAGGCAAACGTACCAGTTCAGGCTACTTCTTAAGGATATACTACTAGTGAAGGCAAGGGTACTAGTGAAGACTACTGGTTAAGGCAAGGGTACTTGTTAGGACTACTAGTTAAGGCAAGGGTACTAGATTAGGCTAAGAGTTCAGGCAAGGGTACTCGTTCAGATTACTGACTTAGGGTACTATTCAAGACTAGTTGTCTAGGCTACTGCTCTATGCCACTAGTCTAGCTGACTAGTCCAGCTTACTAGTCTAGGCTTCTACTCTAGCCTGCTCTTGTCTACTCTAATGTAGTCTACTTGCATCTACCCTAGTCTTCCTATCATAAACTACCCTACCCTAACCTATTCTAATCGATTCCATTCAAAGCATTTCGATGCGACCGGACACCATTACGCTTGAGTCGGCTCGATTCTGCAACATCAGCTCGATTCAGCTCGATTTGGCTCGAATCGCTTGAATTCAGCTCGTTTCCACTCGGTTCAGCCTTATTCGGCCCTATTTGGCTCGATTCGACTCTTTTCTACTCTATTTGTCTCTGTTCGACTCCATTTGACTCCACTCTTCTCCACTCTACGCTATCCTACTCTACCCTACGATACTCTAATTTATTCGATTGGATGCGATTCGAAGCAATTCGGTGTGATTCATCTCGTTTTGTTTCCATTTGACTCGATTCGGCCAGAATTGGCTCTATTCAGCTATATCCTGCACTCTTTGACTCTATTTGACTCAATTCTACTCTGCTCTACTCTTGTCTGCTTTACTCTCTCTACTCTACCCTACTGTACTATATTCTATTCTGTACTATTCTGTTCTGTTCTACCCACCCGCCCCACCCCTACCCTTCCCTAATCTATTTGATTTGATTCGATGTGACGTATTTCCACGCGATTTGACGCGATTAATCTTGAATTAGCTCGATTCAGTTCGAATCGGCTCTATTCGGCTCGACTTGGCTCCATTTCACTCCATTCGGCTCGATTAGGCTCGAATTCCATCGATTCTGCTGGATTCTGCTCAATTAGGCCTTATTTGGGCCTATTCGGCCCTATTCTGCTCTATTCGACTCTTTTGTACTCTATTCATATCTATCCGTCTCTATTGGACTCCGTTCAACTCCATTCCTCACTATTTTCCTCTCTTCTATTCTACCCTTCCCTACCCTAATCTCTTCTAATCGATTCGATTTGATTTGACGCGATTCGAAGCAACCGGACGTGATTCGTCTCGTTTTGTCTCCACTCGGCTCAATTCGGCTATGTTCTCTCTCTTTGACTCTATTCTATTCTGTTGTATTCTTTCTGTTCTGTTCTATTCTCTCCTATTCTGTTGTACTCTATTCTATTCTACCCTACCCGACCCAACGGCACCCCACCCGAACCTACCCTACTTTAATCTATTGGATTCAATTCGATTCCGTGCAAAGCGATTTGATAGGACTTGACTGGATTCGGCAAATCTGAAGGGATTTGATGAGATTCCATGCGACTCGACGTGATTCAGTAGGATTCTCTGAGGTTTGACGCAATTCGAAGTTATTCGACGTGATTCGATGGGATTCGACACGATATGAAGCGATTTGACCTTGTTTGATTCAAAACGATGTGACTCGACTCGATTCGACCTGATTCGATTCGACGCTGTTCGGTGACAGTCAGTGCGATTCTGCTTGATTCCGCTCGATTAGGTGTGATTCGGCAGTATACAGCTCTTTTCGGCTGTATTCAGCTCCATTCGTCTCTATTCAGCTTATTCGGCTCTATTCGACTGTATTCGACTCTACTCTTTTCCACTCTATTCTACTCGATTCTATTCCTTCTATTCTGTTCTAATCTCTTCTATTCCACTCTACTCTGTTCTGTTCTCCCCTCCCCTCCCCTCCCCTTCTCTAATCTATACGTCTCGATTGGATTTGACGCGTTGAACGCGATTCGAGGCGATGAAGCTTGAATCGGCTCGATTCGGCTCGATTTGGCTCTATTCGGCTCAGTTAGGCTCCATTCAGCTTGTTTTGGCTTGAATCGCTTCGAATCTGCTCGATTTGGCCTTCTTCGGCCCTATTCTGCTCTATTCGACTCTTTTCTACTCTATTCGTTTCTATTTGACTCCATTCTACTCGATTCTATTCATTCCACACTATTCTACTCTATTCTGCTCTACCCTACCCAACACCACTCTAATTTACTCTACTTGCTTCTACACGATTCCTCTCATTTTGTCTGCATTTGGCTCTATTCAGCTCTATTCTACTCTTCTCTACTCTATTGTATTGTTTCTACTCTGTTCTGTACGATTCTACTCTATTCTACCCTACCCTGTGCTACCCAACTCTAAGGTATTGTAATCCACTTGATTGGATTTGATTCAACCCATTTCGACGTGATTCGGCTCGATTTGGCTCTGTTCAAATCTATTCTACTCTACTCTATTCCCCTCTATTCTACTCTAGCCTACTCTTTTCTGTATTCGTTCTGTGTTGTTCTGTTCTATTTTGTTGTGTTCTGTTCTGTTTTATTCTATTCTACTCTATTCTACCCTACTCTAGCCTACCCGAACCTCCCCTACTCTAGTCTATTCGATTGAATTCGAGAAATTTTGACGCGACTAGGGGCCGAATCGGTGTGATTCATGTCCATTCGGCTCCATTTGTCTCGAATAGTGTCGATTCAGCTCGATTAGGCTCGATTTGGCTCCATTAGGCTCGATTCACTGGATTCGGCTCGATTTCGCTCAATTCAGCTCGATTTGGCCCTCTTTGGCCCTCTTCGGCTCTCTTCAGCTCTTTTCTACTCTACTCGATTCCATTGCACACCATTCTACTCCATTCTACGCTCTTCTACTATACCCTACTGTAATTGATTCGATGGGATTCGACGCAAGTCGACGCGATTTGTCTCGTTTCGTCTCCATTCAGCTTGATTCGACTCTGTTCTACTCTACTGTATTCTACTCTACACTATTCTGCTCTGCTCTACCCTTTTCTACTCTATTCTATTGTATCCTTTCCATTCTCTTCTACTGTGTTCAAGTCTACTCTATTCCATCCTACCCTAATCTAATCTATTCTACTGGATTCGATTCCACGCATCTCGATGCGATTCGGCTCAAATCGGCTCCTTTCCACTCCATTCATCCCCAATCGGCTCAAATCGGTTCGGTTCAGCTCTAATCGGCTCCATTCGGCTCCAGTCAGCTCGAATAGGCTCTATTCAGCTCTATTCGGCTCTATTAGACTCTACTCAACTCTATTATCTCTTTTCGACTCCACTCGACTCCATGCTACACCATTCTACTCCATCCTAAACTATTGTCTACTGTATTGTATTGTACTCTACCCTACTGTAGTCTATTCTATTTGATTGGATTGGAATTGATCAGATTCAATGCAATTCGACGGGATTCGACGCGATACGGCACGATTCCACAGGATTCGGCGTGATTTGTCTTGGTTTCTATCCATTTAGCTCTTTTGGGCTCTATTTGGCTCTATTCGGCAATGTTCGACTCTACTCTTCTATACTCTGCTCGTCTCGACCCTATTCTTTCAGTTCAGTTCTCTTCTGTTCTGTTCTACTGCACTCTATTCTACCCTACCCTACCCTAACTTAGCCTAGTGTAATCTGTTCTATGCTATTCGACACACTTGAATGGGATTCGACCTGATTCGGGTCATATCGGCTCGATTCATCTCCTTTCTGCTCCATTAAACTCGATTCGGTTCTATTCGGCTCTTTTCCACTCTATTCGGCTCTTTTTGGCAGTATTCGACTCTATTTGACTCTAGTCTACTCGATTCTTTCTGTTCTGTTCTATTCTACTCTATTCTATTCTTCTCTACCCTACCGTAGCCTTACCTTCCCCACACTAATCTATTTGATTCGATTCGACACGTTTCAAACGACTCGACATGATTCATCTCGATTCACCTTGAATTTGGTCAATTCGGCTGTATTCAGCTCTGTTTGGCTCTTTTCGGCTCTCTTCAACTCAATTTGACTCTATTCTACTGGACCCGACTCTACTTAATTCTATTCTCTTCTTTCTATTGTGTTCTGTTGTGTTGTAGTCTAGCCTCTCCTGCCGTACCCTCCTCTACTCTAATCTATTCGATTCAACACATTTTGACGCGATTCCATGTGATTAGGCTTGAATCGGCTCGATTTAGCTCTATTTGGCTTGAATTGGGTCAATTCGTCTCGATTCTGCTCAATTCAGCATAATTAGGCTCGAGTGAACCTTATTCAGCCCTGTTCAGCTCTACTCAACCCTTTCTACTTTATTTGTCTCTATTTGGCTCCATTCAACTCCCTTCCACACCATTCTACTCTTTTCTACTCTATTCTATTCTGTTCTACCCTACCCTACTCTAATCTATTCTAATCGATTCGATTCATCACGATTTGTCTCCTTTCCTCTCCATTCGAATCGATTCGGCTTGAATTGGATCTATTCATCTATATTCTGCACTACCCGACTCTGACTATTCCACTCTACTCAACTCTACTCCATTCTACTCTTGGTATTCTCTTCTGTTCTACTCTATTCTATTCTTCTGTGCCCTTCCCTACTGAATCCCAGTCTAACCTACACTACTCCAATCTATTCAATTTAATTCGATTCCATTCAGTTTGACACCATTCGACCCGATTTGAGACAATTCGATGGGATTCGGTGAGATTCCGCGAGATTTGATGCGTTTTGGTGGGATTTGATGGAATTCGACGAGATCCGATGCAATAGGATGCAATTAAGTGTGTTTTGGCTTGATTTTGCTGGGTTCAGTTTGTCTCTATTTGGCTCATTTCAGCTCCACTAGGCTCCATTCATCCCGAATCTGGTCGACTCGACTCGATTCGGCTCATTTTGGTCATATGTGGTCCTATTCAGCGTTATTCGGCTCTATTCAACTCTTTTCTACTCTATTCATCTCTGTTTGAATCCATTTGACTCCATTCCACACCATTCTATTCCATTCTACACTACTGTATTCTACAAAACCCTCCCCCACCCTAGCCTATCCTAATCTAGTCTGCTCTTTTCTAGTCTCCTTTTCTAATTTCTCGATTCCATCCTATGCTACTCTACCATACCCTGCACTAAGCTAACCTACCCTGACCTATGCTGTTCTATTCTATTTCCTTCTATTTTCTCTGTTCCACCGTATGCTTCCCTACCCTATGCTACCCCACCGTACCATACTCTACTACTTAGGGTTACTCAATAAGGGTCCTAATTAAGGGGAGTAGTTCGGGCAAGGGTACTCCTTAAGGCAAGTGTACTAGTTCAGGCTACTAGTTAAGGCCAGGCTACTAGTTAAGGCATGGGTACTTGTTGAGGGTACTGGTTAAGGCAAGGGTACCAGTTCAGGCTACTTGTTAAGGACATACTACTAGTGAAGGCAAGGGTACTAGTGAAGACTACTAGTTAAGCCAAGGGTTCTTGTTAGGACTACTAGTTAAGGCAAGGGTACTAGATTAAGCTAAGAGTTCAGGCAGGGGTACTCGTTCAGATTACTGACTTAGGGTACTATTCAAGACTAGTTGTCTAGGCTACTGCTCTATGCCACTAGTCTAGCTGACTAGTCCAGCTTACTAGTCTAGGCTTCTACTCTAGCCTTCTCTTGTCTACTCTAATGTAGTCTACTTGCATCTACCCTAGTCTTCCTATCATAAACTACCCTACCCTAACCTATTCTAATCGATTCCATTTGATTCGATTCAAAGCATTTCGATGCGACCGGACACCATCACGCTTGAGTCGGCTCGATTCTGCAACATCAGCTCGATTCAGCTCGATTTGGCTCGAATCGCTTCAATTCAGCTCATTTCCACTCGGTTCAGCCTTATTCGGCCCTATTTGGCTTGACTCGACTCTTTTCTACTCTATTTGTCTCTTTTCGACTCCATTTGACTCCACTCTTCTCCATTCTATGCAATTCTACTCTATTCTGTTCTACTCTACCCTACGATACTCTATTCGATTGGATGCGATTCGAAGCAATTTGGTGTGATTCATCTCGTTTTGTTTCCATTTGACTCGATTCGGCCAGAATTGGCTCTATTCAGCTATATCCTGCACTCTTTGACTCTATTTGACTCAATTCTACTCTGCTCTACTCTTGTCTGCTTTACTCTCTCTACTCTACCCTACTGTACTATATTCTATTCTGTACTATTCTGTTCTATTCTACCCACCTGCCCCTACCCTACCCTTCCTTAATCTATTTGATTAGTTTCGATGTGACGTATTTCCACGCGATTTGACGCGATTAGGCTTGAATCAGCTCGATTCAGTTCGAATCGGCTCTATTCGGCTCGACTTGGCTCCATTTCACTCCATTCGGCTCGATTAGGCTCGAATTCCATCGATTCTGCTGGATTCTGCTCAATTAGGCCTTATTTGGGCCTATTCGGCCCTATTCTGCTCTATTCGACTCTTTTGTACTCTATTCATATCTATCCGTCTCTATTGGACTCCGTTCAACTCCATTCCTCACTATTTTCCTCTCTTCTATTCTACCCTTCCCTACCCTAATCTCTTCTAATCGATTCGATTTGATTTGACGCGATTCGAAGCAACCGGACGTGATTCGTCTCGTTTTGTCTCCACTCGGCTCAATTCGGCTATGTTCTCTCTCTTTGACTCTATTCTATTCTGTTGTATTCTTTCTGTTCTGTTCTATTCTCTCCTATTCTGTTGTACTCTATTCTATTCTACCCTACCCGACCCAACGGCACCCCACCCGAACCTACCCTACTTTAATCTATTGGATTCAATTCGATTCCGTGCAAAGCGATTTGATAGGACTTGACTGGATTCGGCAAATCTGAAGGGATTTGATGAGATTCCATGCGACTCGACGTGATTCAGTAGGATTCTCTGAGGTTTGACGCAATTCGAAGTTATTCGACGTGATTCGATGGGATTCGACACGATATGAAGCGATTTGACCTTGTTTGATTCAAAACGATGTGACTCGACTCGATTCGACCTGATTCGATTCGACGCTGTTCGGTGACAGTCAGTGCGATTCTGCTTGATTCCGCTGAATTAGGTGTGATTCGGCAGTATACAGCTCTTTTCGGCTGTATTCAGCTCCATTCGTCTCTATTCAGCTTATTCGGCTCTATTCGACTGTATTCGACTCTACTCTTTTCCACTCTATTCTACTCGATTCTATTCCTTCTATTCTGTTCTAATCTCTTCTATTCCACTCTACTCTGTTCTGTTCTCCCCTCCCCTCCCCTCCCCTTCTCTAATCTATACGTCTCGATTGGATTTGATGCGTTGAACGCGATTCGAGGCGATGAAGCTTGAATCGGCTCGATTCGGCTCGATTTGGCTCTATTCGGCTCAGTTAGGCTCCATTCAGCTTGTTTTGGCTTGAATCGCTTCGAATCTGCTCGATTTGGCCTTCTTCGGCCCTATTCTGCTCTATTCGACTCTTTTCTACTCTATTCGTTTCTATTTGACTCCATTCTACTCCATTCTATTCATTCCACACTATTCTACTCTATTCTGCTCTACCCTACCCAACACCACTCTAATTTACTCTACTTGCTTCTACACGATTCCTCTCATTTTGTCTGCATTTGGCTCTATTCAGCTCTATTCTACTCTTCTCTACTCTATTGTATTGTTTCTACTCTGTTCTGTACAATTCTACTCTATTCTACCCTACCCTGTGCTACCCAACTCTAAGGTATTGTAATCCACTTGATTGGATTTGATTCAACCCATTTCGACGTGATTCGGCTCGATTTGGCTCTGTTCAAATCTATTCTACTCTACTCTATTCCCCTCTATTCTACTCTAGCCTACTCTTTTCTGTATTCGTTCTGTGTTGTTCTGTTCTATTTTGTTGTGTTCTGTTCTGTCTTATTCTATTCTACTCTATTCTACCCTACTCTAGCCTACCCGAACCTCCCCTACTCTAGTCTATTCAATTGAATTCGAGAAATTTTGACGCGACTAGGGGCCGAATCGGTGTGATTCATGTCCATTCGGCTCCATTTGTCTCGAATAGTGTCGATTCAGCTCGATTAGGCTCGATTTGGCTCCATTAGGCTCGATTCACTGGATTCGGCTCGATTTCGCTCAATTCAGCTCGATTTGGCCCTCTTTGGCCCTCTTCGGCTCTCTTCAGCTCTTTTCTACTCTACTCGATTCCATTGCACACCATTCTACTCCATTCTACGCTCTTCTACTATACCCTACTGTAATTGATTCGATGGGATTCGACGCCAGTCGACGCGATTTGTCTCGTTTCGTCTCCATTCAGCTTGATTCGACTCTGTTCTACTCTACTCTATTCTACTCTACACTATTCTGCTCTGTTCTACCCTTTTCTACTCTATTCTATTGTATCCTTTCCATTCTCTTCTACTGTGTTCAAGTCTACTCTATTCCATCCTACCCTAATCTAATCTATTCTACTGCATTCGATTCCACGCATCTCGATGCGATTCGGCTCAAATCGGCTCCTTTCCACTCCATTCATCCCCAATCGGCTCAAATCGGTTCGGTTCAGCTCTAATCGGCTCCATTCGGCTCCAGTCAGCTCGAATAGGCTCTATTCAGCTCTATTCGGCTCTATTAGACTCTACTCAACTCTATTATCTCTTTTCGACTCCACTCGACTCCATGCTACACCATTCTACTCCATCCTAAACTATTCTCTACTGTATTGTATTGTACTCTACCCTACTGTAGTCTATTCTATTTGATTGGATTGGAATTGATCAGATTCAATGCAATTCGACGGGATTCGACGCGATACGGCACGATTCCACGGGATTCGGCGTGATTTGTCTTAGTTTCTATCCATTTAGCTCTTTTGGGCTCTATTTGGCTCTATTCGGCAATGTTCGACTCTACTCTACTCTTCTATACTCTGCTCGTCCCGACCCTATTCTTTCAGTTCAGTTCTCTTCTGTTCTGTTCTACTGCACTCTATTCTACCCTACCCTACCCTAACTTAGCCTAGTGTAATCTGTTCTATGCTATTCGACACACTTGAATGGGATTCGACCTGATTCGGGTCATATCGGCTCGATTCATCTCCTTTCTGCTCCATTAAACTCGATTCGGTTCTATTCGGCTCTTTTCCACTCTATTCGGCTCTTTTTGGCAGTATTCGACTCTATTTGACTCTAGTCTACTCGATTCTTTCTGTTCTGTTCTATTCTACTCTATTCTATTCTTCTCTACCCTACCGTAGCCTTACCTTCCCCACACTAATCTATTTGATTCGATTCGACACATGTCAAACGACTCGACATGATTCATCTCGATTCACCTTGAATTTGGTCAATTCGGCTGTATTCAGCTCTGTTTGGCTCTTTTCGGCTCTCTTCAACTCAATTTGACTCTATTCTACTGGACCCGACTCTACTTAATTCTATTCTCTTCTTTCTATTGTGTTCTGTTGTGTTGTAGTCTAGCCTCTCCTGCCGTACCCTCCTCTACTCTAATCTATTCGATTCAACGCATTTTGACGCGATTCCATGTGATTAGGCTTGAATCGGCTCGATTTAGCTCTATTTGGCTTGAATTGTTGCAATTCGTCTCGATTCTGCTCAATTCAGCATAATTAGGCTCGAGTGAACCTTATTCAGCCCTGTTCAGCTCTACTCAACCCTTTCTACTTTATTTGTCTCTATTTGGCTCCATTCAACTCCCTTCCACACCATTCTACTCTTTTCTACTCTATTCTATTCTGTTCTACCCTACCCTACTCTAATCTATTCTAATCGATTCGATTCATCACGATTTGTCTCCTTTCCTCTCCATTCGAATCGATTCGGCTTGAATTGGATCTATTCATCTATATTCTGCACTACCCGACTCTGACTATTCCACTCTACTCAACTCTACTCCATTCTACTCTTGGTATTCTCTTCTGTTCTACTCTATTCTATTCTTCTGTGCCCTTCCCTACTGAATCCCAGTCTAACCTACACTACTCCAATCTATTCAATTTAATTCGATTCCATTCAGTTTGACACCATTCGACCCGATTTGAGACAATTCGATGGGATTCGGTGAGATTCCGCGAGATTTGATGCGTTTTGGTGGGATTTGATGGAATTCGACGAGATCCGATGCAATAGGATGCAATTAAGTGTGTTTTGGCTTGATTTTGCTGGGTTCAGTTTGTCTCTATTTGGCTCATTTCAGCTCCACTAGGCTCCATTCATCCCGAATCTGGTCGACTCGACTCGATTCGGCTCATTTTGGTCATATGTGGTCCTATTCAGCGTTATTCGGCTCTATTCAACTCTTTTCTACTCTATTCATCTCTGTTTGAATCCATTTGACTCCATTCCACACCATTCTATTCCATTCTACACTACTGTATTCTACAAAACCCTCCCCCACCCTAGCCTATCCTAATCTAGTCTGCTCTTTTCTAGTCTCCTTTTCTATTTTCTCGATTCCATCCTATGCTACTCTACCATACCCTGCACTAAGCTAACCTACCCTGACCTATGCTGTTCTATTCTATTTCCTTCTATTTTCTCTGTTCCACCGTATGCTTCCCTACCCTATGCTACCCCACCGTACCATACTCTACTACTTAGGGTTACTCAATAAGGGTCCTAATTAAGGGGAGTAGTTCGGGCAAGGGTACTCCTTAAGGCAAGTGTACTAATTCAGGCTACTAGTTAAGGACAGGGTACTAGTTATGCAAGGGCACTAGTTAAGGCCAGGCTACTAGTTAAGGCATGGGTACTTGTTGAGGGTACTGGTTAAGGCAAGGGTACCAGTTCAGGCTACTTGTTAAGGACATACTACTAGTGAAGGCAAGGGTACTAGTGAAGACTACTAGTTAAGCCAAGGGTACTTGTTAGGACTACTAGTTAAGGCAAGGGTACTAGATTAGGCTAAGAGTTCAGGCAAGGGTACTCGTTCAGATTACTGACTTAGGGTACTATTCAAGACTAGTTGTCTAGGCTACTGCTCTATGCCACTAGTCTAGCTGACTAGTCCAGCTTACTAGTCTAGGCTTCTACTCTAGCCTTCTCTTGTCTACTCTAATGTAGTCTACTTGCATCTACCCTAGTCTTCCTATCATAAACTACCCTACCCTAACCTATTCTAATCGATTCCATTTGATTCGATTCAAAGCATTTCGATGCGACCGGACACCATAACGCTTGAGTCGGCTCGATTCTGCAACATCAGCTCGATTCAGCTCGATTTGGCTCGAATCGCTTCAATTCAGCTCATTTCCACTCGGTTCAGCCTTATTCGGCCCTATTTGGCTTGACTCGACTCTTTTCTACTCTATTTGTCTCTTTTCGACTCCATTTGACTCCACTCTTCTCCATTCTATGCAATTCTACTCTATTCTGTTCTACTCTACCCTACGATACTCTATTCGATTGGATGCGATTCGAAGCAATTTGGTGTGATTCATCTCGTTTTGTTTCCATTTGACTCGATTCGGCCAGAATTGGCTCTATTCAGCTATATCCTGCACTCTTTGACTCTATTTGACTCAATTCTACTCTGCTCTACTCTTGTCTGCTTTACTCTCTCTACTCTACCCTACTGTACTATATTCTATTCTGTACTATTCTGTTCTATTCTACCCACCTGCCCCTACCCTACCCTTCCTTAATCTATTTGATTAGTTTCGATGTGACGTATTTCCACGCGATTTGACGCGATTAGGCTTGAATCAGCTCGATTCAGTTCGAATCGGCTCTATTCGGCTCGACTTGGCTCCATTTCACTCCATTCGGCTCGATTAGGCTCGAATTCCATCGATTCTGCTGGATTCTGCTCAATTAGGCCTTATTTGGGCCTATTCGGCCCTATTCTGCTCTATTCGACTCTTTTGTACTCTATTCATATCTATCCGTCTCTATTGGACTCCGTTCAACTCCATTCCTCACTATTTTCCTCTCTTCTATTCTACCCTTCCCTACCCTAATCTCTTCTAATCGATTCGATTTGATTTGACGCGATTCGAAGCAACCGGACGTGATTCGTCTCGTTTTGTCTCCACTCGGCTCAATTCGGCTATGTTCTCTGTCTTTGACTCTATTCTATTCTGTTGTATTCTTTCTGTTCTGTTCTATTCTCTCCTATTCTGTTGTACTCTATTCTATTCTACCCTACCCGACCCAACGGCACCCCACCCGAACCTACCCTACTTTAATCTATTGGATTCAATTCGATTCCGTGCAAAGCGATTTGATAGGACTTGACTGGATTCGGCAAGATCTGAAGGGATTTGATGAGATTCCATGCGACTCGACGTGATTCAGTAGGATTCTCTGAGGCTTGACGCAATTCGAAGTTATTCGACGTGATTCGATGGGATTCGACACGATATGAAGCGATTTGACCTTGTTTGATTCAAAACGATGTGACTCGACTCGATTCGACCTGATTCGATTCGACGCTGTTCGGTGACAGTCAGTGCGATTCTGCTTGATTCCGCTCGATTAGGTGTGATTCGGCAGTATACAGCTCTTTTCGGCTGTATTCAGCTCCATTCGTCTCTATTCAGCTTATTCGGCTCTATTCGACTGTATTCGACTCTACTCTTTTCCACTCTATTCTACTCGATTCTATTCCTTCTATTCTGTTCTAATCTCTTCTATTCCACTCTACTCTGTTCTATTCTCCCCTCCCCTCCCCTCCCCTTCTCTAATCTATACGTCTCGATTGGATTTGACGCGTTGAACGCGATTCGAGGCGATGAAGCTTGAATCGGCTCGATTCGGCTCGATTTGGCTCTATTCTGCTCAGTTAGGCTCCATTCAGCTTGTTTTGGCTTGAATCGCTTCGAATCTGCTCGATTTGGCCTTCTTCGGCCCTATTCTGCTCTATTCGACTCTTTTCTACTCTATTCGTTTCTACTTGACTCCATTCTACTCCATTCTATTCATTCCACACTATTCTACTCTATTCTGCTCTACCCTACCCAACACCACTCTAATTTACTCTACTTGCTTCTACACGATTCCTCTCATTTTGTCTGCATTTGGCTCTATTCAGCTCTATTCTACTCTTCTCTACTCTATTGTATTGTTTCTACTCTGTTCTGTACGATTCTACTCTATTCTACCCTACCCTGTGCTACCCAACTCTAAGGTATTGTAATCCACTTGATTGGATTTGATTCAACCCATTTCGACGCGATTCGGCTCGATTTGGCTCTGTTCAAATCTATTCTACTCTACTCTATTCCCCTCTATTCTACTCTAGCCTACTCTTTTCTGTATTCGTTCTGTGTTGTTCTGTTCTATTTTGTTGTGTTCTGTTCTGTTTTATTCTATTCTACTCTATTCTACCCTACTCTAGCCTACCCGAACCTCCCCTACTCTAGTCTATTCAATTGAATTCGAGAAATTTTGACGCGACTAGGGGCCGAATCGGTGTGATTCATGTCCATTCGGCTCCATTTGTCTCGAATAGTGTCGATTCAGCTCGATTAGGCTCGATTTGGCTCCATTAGGCTCGATTCACTGGATTCGGCTCGATTTCGCTCAATTCAGCTCGATTTGGCCCTCTTTGGCCCTCTTCGGCTCTCTTCAGCTCTTTTCTACTCTACTCGATTCCATTGCACACCATTCTACTCCATTCTACGCTCTTCTACTATACCCTACTGTAATTGATTTGATGGGATTCGACGCCAGTCGACGCGATTTGTCTCGTTTCGTCTCCATTCAGCTTGATTCGACTCTGTTCTACTCTACTCTATTCTACTCTACACTATTCTGCTCTGTTCTACCCTTTTCTACTCTATTCTATTGTATCCTTTCCATTCTCTTCTACTGTGTTCAAGTCTACTCTATTCCATCCTACCCTAATCTAATCTATTCTACTGGATTCGATTCCACGCATCTCGATGCGATTCGGCTCAAATCGGCTCCTTTCCACTCCATTCATCCCCAATCGGCTCAAATCGGTTCGGTTCAGCTCTAATCGGCTCCATTCGGCTCCAGTCAGCTCGAATAGGCTCTATTCAGCTCTATTCGGCTCTATTAGACTCTACTCAACTCTATTATCTCTTTTCGACTCCACTCGACTCCATGCTACACCATTCTACTCCATCCTAAACTATTCTCTACTGTATTGTATTGTACTCTACCCTACTGTAGTCTATTCTATTTGATTGGATTGGAATTGATCAGATTCAATGCAATTCGACGGGATTCGACGCGATACGGCACGATTCCACAGGATTCGGCGTGATTTGTCTTGGTTTCTATCCATTTAGCTCTTTTGGGCTCTATTTGGCTCTATTCGGCAATGTTCGACTCTACTCTACTCTTCTATACTCTGCTCGTCTCGACCCTATTCTTTCAGTTCAGTTCTCTTCTGTTCTGTTCTACTGCACTCTATTCTACCCTACCCTACCCTAACTTAGCCTAGTGTAATCTGTTCTATGCTATTCGACACACTTGAATGGGATTCGACCTGATTCGGGTCATATCGGCTCGATTCATCTCCTTTCTGCTCCATTAAACTCGATTCGGTTCTATTCGGCTCTTTTCCACTCTATTCGGCTCTTTTTGGCAGTATTCGACTCTATTTGACTCTAGTCTACTCGATTCTTTCTGTTCTGTTCTATTCTACTCTATTCTATTCTTCTCTACCCTACCGTAGCCTTACCTTCCCCACACTAATCTATTTGATTCGATTCGACACGTTTCAAACGACTCGACATGATTCATCTCGATTCACCTTGAATTTGGTCAATTCGGCTGTATTCAGCTCTGTTTGGCTCTTTTCGGCTCTCTTCAACTCAATTTGACTCTATTCTACTGGACCCGACTCTACTTAATTCTCTTCTTTCTATTGTGTTCTGTTGTGTTGTAGTCTAGCCTCTCCTGCCGTACCCTCCTCTACTCTAATCTATTCGATTCAACACATTTTGACGCGATTCCATGTGATTAGGCTTGAATCGGCTCGATTTAGCTCTATTTGGCTTGAATTGTTGCAATTCGTCTCGATTCTGCTCAATTCAGCATAATTAGGCTCGAGTGAACCTTATTCAGCCCTGTTCAGCTCTACTCAACCCTTTCTACTTTATTTGTCTCTATTTGGCTCCATTCAACTCCCTTCCACACCATTCTACTCTTTTCTACTCTATTCTATTCTGTTCTACCCTACCCTACTCTAATCTATTCTAATCGATTCGATTCATCACGATTTGTCTCCTTTCCTCTCCATTCGAATCGATTCGGCTTGAATTGGATCTATTCATCTATATTCTGCACTACCCGACTCTGACTATTCCACTCTACTCAACTCTACTCCATTCTACTCTTGGTATTCTCTTCTGTTCTACTCTATTCTATTCTTCTGTGCCCTTCCCTACTGAATCCCAGTCTAACCTACACTACTCCAATCTATTCAATTTAATTCGATTCCATTCAGTTTGACACCATTCGACCCGATTTGAGACAATTCGATGGGATTCGGTGAGATTCCGCGAGATTTGATGCGTTTTGGTGGGATTTGATGGAATTCGACGAGATCCGATGCAATAGGATGCAATTAAGTGTGTTTTGGCTTGATTTTGCTGGGTTCAGTTTGTCTCTATTTGGCTCATTTCAGCTCCACTAGGCTCCATTCATCCCGAATCTGGTCGACTCGACTCGATTCGGCTCATTTTGGTCATATGTGGTCCTATTCAGCGTTATTCGGCTCTATTCAACTCTTTTCTACTCTATTCATCTCTGTTTGAATCCATTTGACTCCATTCCACACCATTCTATTCCATTCTACACTACTGTATTCTACAAAACCCTCCCCCACCCTAGCCTATCCTAATCTAGTCTGCTCTTTTCTAGTCTCCTTTTCTATTTTCTCGATTCCATCCTATGCTACTCTACCATACCCTGCACTAAGCTAACCTACCCTGACCTATGCTGTTCTATTCTATTTCCTTCTATTTTCTCTGTTCCACCGTATGCTTCCCTACCCTATGCTACCCCACCGTACCATACTCTACTACTTAGGGTTACTCAATAAGGGTCCTAATTAAGGGGAGTAGTTCGGGCAAGGGTACTCCTTAAGGCAAGTGTACTAATTCAGGCTACTAGTTAAGGACAGGGTACTAGTTATGCAAGGGCACTAGTTAAGGCCAGGCTACTAGTTAAGGCATGGGTACTTGTTGAGGGTACTGGTTAAGGCAAGGGTACCAGTTCAGGCTACTTGTTAAGGACATACTACTAGTGAAGGCAAGGGTACTAGTGAAGACTACTGGTTAAGCCAAGGGTACTTGTTAGGACTACTAGTTAAGGCAAGGGTACTAGATTAGGCTAAGAGTTCAGGCAAGGGTACTCGCTCAGATTACTGACTTAGGGTACTATTCAAGACTAGTTGTCTAGGCTACTGCTCTATGCCACTAGTCTAGCTGACTAGTCCAGCTTACTAGTCTAGGCTTCTACTCTAGCCTTCTCTTGTCTACTCTAATGTAGTCTACTTGCATCTACCCTAGTCTTCCTATCATAAACTACCCTACCCTAACCTATTCTAATCGATTCCATTTGATTCGATTCAAAGCATTTCGATGCGACCGGACACCATCACGCTTGAGTCGGCTCGATTCCGCAACATCAGCTCGATTCAGCTCGATTTGGCTCGAATCGCTTCAATTCAGCTCATTTCCACTCGGTTCAGCCTTATTCGGCCCTATTTGGCTTGACTCGACTCTTTTCTACTCTATTTGTCTCTTTTCGACTCCATTTGACTCCACTCTTCTCCATTCTATGCAATTCTACTCTATTCTGTTCTACTCTACCCTACGATACTCTATTCGATTGGATGCGATTCGAAGCAATTTGGTGTGATTCATCTCGTTTTGTTTCCATTTGACTCGATTCGGCCAGAATTGGCTCTATTCAGGTATATCCTGCACTCTTTGACTCTATTTGACTCAATTCTACTCTGCTCTACTCTTGTCTGCTTTACTCTCTCTACTCTACCCTACTGTACTATATTCTATTCTGTACTATTCTGTTCTATTCTACCCACCTGCCCCTACCCTACCCTTCCTTAATCTATTTGATTAGTTTCGATGTGACGTATTTCCACGCGATTTGACGCGATTAGGCTTGAATCAGCTCGATTCAGTTCGAATCGGCTCTATTCGGCTCGACTTGGCTCCATTTCACTCCATTCGGCTCGATTAGGCTCGAATTCCATCGATTCTGCTGGATTCTGCTCAATTAGGCCTTATTTGGGCCTATTCGGCCCTATTCTGCTCTATTCGACTCTTTTGTACTCTATTCATATCTATCCGTCTCTATTGGACTCCGTTCAACTCCATTCCTCACTATTTTCCTCTCTTCTATTCTACCCTTCCCTACCCTAATCTCTTCTAATCGATTCGATTTGATTTGACGCGATTCGAAGCAACCGGACGTGATTCGTCTCGTTTTGTCTCCACTCGGCTCAATTCGGCTATGTTCTCTCTCTTTGACTCTATTCTATTCTGTTGTATTCTTTCTGTTCTGTTCTATTCTCTCCTATTCTGTTGTACTCTATTCTATTCTACCCTACCCGACCCAACGGCACCCCACCCGAACCTACCCTACTTTAATCTATTGGATTCAATTCGATTCCGTGCAAAGCGATTTGATAGGACTTGACTGGATTCGGCAAATCTGAAGGGATTTGATGAGATTCCATGCGACTCGACGTGATTCAGTAGGATTCTCTGAGGTTTGACGCAATTCGAAGTTATTCGACGTGATTCGATGGGATTCGACACGATATGAAGCGATTTGACCTTGTTTGATTCAAAACGATGTGACTCGACTCGATTCGACCTGATTCGATTCGACGCTGTTCGGTGACAGTCAGTGCGATTCTGCTTGATTCCGCTCGATTAGGTGTGATTCGGCAGTATACAGCTCTTTTCGGCTGTATTCAGCTCCATTCGTCTCTATTCAGCTTATTCGGCTCTATTCGACTGTATTCGACTCTACTCTTTTCCACTCTATTCTACTCGATTCTATTCCTTCTATTCTGTTCTAATCTCTTCTATTCCACTCTACTCTGTTCTGTTCTCCCCTCCCCTCCCCTCCCCTTCTCTAATCTATACGTCTCGATTGGATTTGACGCGTTGAACGCGATTCGAGGCGATGAAGCTTGAATCGGCTCGATTCGGCTCGATTTGGCTCTATTCGGCTCAGTTAGGCTCCATTCAGCTTGTTTTGGCTTGAATCGCTTCGAATCTGCTCGATTTGGCCTTCTTCGGCCCTATTCTGCTCTATTCGACTCTTTTCTACTCTATTCGTTTCTATTTGACTCCATTCTACTCCATTCTATTCATTCCACACTATTCTACTCTATTCTGCTCTACCCTACCCAACACCACTCTAATTTACTCTACTTGCTTCTACACGATTCCTCTCATTTTGTCTGCATTTGGCTCTATTCAGCTCTATTCTACTCTTCTCTACTCTATTGTATTGTTTCTACTCTGTTCTGTACGATTCTTCTCTATTCTACCCTACCCTGTGCTACCCAACTCTAAGGTATTGTAATCCACTTGATTGGATTTGATTCAACCCATTTCGACGTGATTCGGCTCGATTTGGCTCTGTTCAAATCTATTCTACTCTACTCTATTCCCCTCTATTCTACTCTCGCCTACTCTTTTCTGTATTCGTTCTGTGTTGTTCTGTTCTATTTTGTTGTGTTCTGTTCTGTTTTATTCTATTCTACTCTATTCTACCCTACTCTAGCCTACCCGAACCTCCCCTACTCTAGTCTATTCAATTGAATTCGAGAAATTTTGACGCGACTAGGGGCCGAATCGGTGTGATTCATGTCCATTCGGCTCCATTTGTCTCGAATAGTGTCGATTCAGCTCGATTAGGCTCGATTTGGCTCCATTAGGCTCGATTCACTGGATTCGGCTCGATTTCGCTCAATTCAGCTCGATTTGGCCCTCTTTGGCCCTCTTCGGCTCTCTTCAGCTCTTTTCTACTCTACTCGATTCCATTGCACACCATTCTACTCCATTCTACGCTCTTCTACTATACCCTACTGTAATTGATTCGATGGGATTCGACGCCAGTCGACGCGATTTGTCTCGTTTCGTCTCCATTCAGCTTGATTCGACTCTGTTCTACTCTACTCTATTCTACTCTACACTATTCTGCTCTGTTCTACCCTTTTCTACTCTATTCTATTGTATCCTTTCCATTCTCTTCTACTGTGTTCAAGTCTACTCTATTCCATCCTACCCTAATCTAATCTATTCTACTGGATTCGATTCCACGCATCTCGATGCGATTCGGCTCAAATCGGCTCCTTTCCACTCCATTCATCCCCAATCGGCTCAAATCGGTTCGGTTCAGCTCTAATCGGCTCCATTCGGCTCCAGTCAGCTCGAATAGGCTCTATTCAGCTCTATTCGGCTCTATTAGACTCTACTCAACTCTATTATCTCTTTTCGACTCCACTCGACTCCATGCTACACCATTCTACTCCATCCTAAACTATTCTCTACTGTATTGTATTGTACTCTACCCTACTGTAGTCTATTCTATTTGATTGGATTGGAATTGATCAGATTCAATGCAATTCGACGGGATTCGACGCGATACGGCACGATTCCACGGGATTCGGCGTGATTTGTCTTGGTTTCTATCCATTTAGCTCTTTTGGGCTCTATTTGGCTCTATTCGGCAATGTTCGACTCTACTCTACTCTTCTATACTCTGCTCGTCTCGACCCTATTCTTTCAGTTCAGTTCTCTTCTGTTCTGTTCTACTGCACTCTATTCTACCCTACCCTACCCTAACTTAGCCTAGTGTAATCTGTTCTATGCTATTCGACACACTTGAATGGGATTCGACCTGATTCGGGTCATATCGGCTCGATTCATCTCCTTTCTGCTCCATTAAACTCGATTCGGTTCTATTCGGCTCTTTTCCACTCTATTCGGCTCTTTTTGGCAGTATTCGACTCTATTTGACTCTAGTCTACTCGATTCTTTCTGTTCTGTTCTATTCTATTCTACTCTATTCTATTCTTCTCTACCCTACCGTAGCCTTACCTTCCCCACACTAATCTATTTGATTCGATTCGACACGTTTCAAACGACTCGACATGATTCATCTCGATTCACCTTGAATTTGGTCAATTCGGCTGTATTCAGCTCTGTTTGGCTCTTTTCGGCTCTCTTCAACTCAATTTGACTCTATTCTACTGGACCCGACTCTACTTAATTCTATTCTCTTCTTTCTATTGTGTTCTGTTGTGTTGTAGTCTAGCCTCTCCTGCCGTACCCTCCTCTACTCTAATCTATTCGATTCAACGCATTTTGACGCGATTCCATGTGATTAGGCTTGAATCGGCTCGATTTAGCTCTATTTGGCTTGAATTGGGTCAATTCGTCTCGATTCTGCTCAATTCAGCATAATTAGGCTCGAGTGAACCTTATTCAGCCCTGTTCAGCTCTACTCAACCCTTTCTACTTTATTTGTCTCTATTTGGCTCCATTCAACTCCCTTCCACACCATTCTACTCTTTTCTACTCTATTCTATTCTGTTCTACCCTACCCTACTCTAATCTATTCTAATCGATTCGATTCATCACGATTTGTCTCCTTTCCTCTCCATTCGAATCGATTCGGCTTGAATTGGATCTATTCATCTATATTCTGCACTACCCGACTCTGACTATTCCACTCTACTCAACTCTACTCCATTCTACTCTTGGTATTCTCTTCTGTTCTACTCTATTCTATTCTTCTGTGCCCTTCCCTACTGAATCCCAGTCTAACCTACACTACTCCAATCTATTCAATTTAATTCGATTCCATTCAGTTTGACACCATTCGACCCGATTTGAGACAATTCGATGGGATTCGGTGAGATTCCGCGAGATTTGATGCGTTTTGGTGGGATTTGATGGAATTCGACGAGATCCGATGCAATAGGATGCAATTAAGTGTGTTTTGGCTTGATTTTGCTGGGTTCAGTTTGTCTCTATTTGGCTCATTTCAGCTCCACTAGGCTCCATTCATCCCGAATCTGGTCGACTCGACTCGATTCGGCTCATTTTGGTCATATGTGGTCCTATTCAGCGTTATTCGGCTCTATTCAACTCTTTTCTACTCTATTCATCTCTGTTTGAATCCATTTGACTCCATTCCACACCATTCTATTCCATTCTACACTACTGTATTCTACAAAACCCTCCCCCACCCTACCCTATCCTAATCTAGTCTGCTCTTTTCTAGTCTCCTTTTCTATTTTCTCGATTCCATCCTATGCTACTCTACCATACCCTGCACTAAGGTAACCTACCCTGACCTATGCTGTTCTATTCTATTTCCTTCTATTTTCTCTGTTCCACCGTATGCTTCCCTACCCTATGCTACCCCACCGTACCATACTCTACTACTTAGGGTTACTCAATAAGGGTCCTAATTAAGGGGAGTAGTTCGGGCAAGGGTACTCCTTAAGGCAAGTGTACTAATTCAGGCTACTAGTTAAGGACAGGGTACTAGTTATGCAAGGGCACTAGTTAAGGCCAGGCTACTAGTTAAGGCATGGGTACTTGTTGAGGGTACTGGTTAAGGCAAGGGTACCAGTTCAGGCTACTTGTTAAGGACATACTACTAGTGAAGGCAAGGGTACTAGTGAAGACTACTAGTTAAACCAAGGGTACTTGTTAGGACTACTAGTTAAGGCAAGGGTACTAGATTAAGCTAAGAGTTCAGGCAAGGGTACTCGTTCAGATTACTGACTTAGGGTACTATTCAAGACTAGTTGTCTAGGCTACTGCTCTATGCCACTAGTCTAGCTGACTAGTCCAGCTTACTAGTCTAGGCTTCTACTCTAGCCTTCTCTTGTCTACTCTAATGTAGTCTACTTGCATCTACCCTAGTCTTCCTATCATAAACTACCCTACCCTAACCTATTCTAATCGATTCCATTTGATTCGATTCAAAGCATTTCGATGCGACCGGACACCATCACGCTTGAGTCGGCTCGATTCTGCAACATCAGCTCGATTCAGCTCGATTTGGCTCGAATCGCTTCAATTCAGCTCATTTCCACTCGGTTCAGCCTTATTCGGCCCTATTTGGCTTGACTCGACTCTTTTCTACTCTATTTGTCTCTTTTCGACTCCATTTGACTCCACTCTTCTCCATTCTATGCAATTCTACTCTATTCTGTTCTACTCTACCCTACGATACTCTATTCGATTGGATGCGATTCGAAGCAATTTGGTGTGATTCATCTCGTTTTGTTTCCATTTGACTCGATTCGGCCAGAATTGGCTCTATTCAGCTATATCCTGCACTCTTTGACTCTATTTGACTCAATTCTACTCTGCTCTACTCTTGTCTGCTTTACTCTCTCTACTCTACCCTACTGTACTATATTCTATTCTGTACTATTCTGTTCTATTCTACCCACCTGCCCCTACCCTACCCTTCCTTAATCTATTTGATTAGTTTCGATGTGACGTATTTCCACGCGATTTGACGCGATTAGGCTTGAATCAGCTCGATTCAGTTCGAATCGGCTCTATTCGGCTCGACTTGGCTCCATTTCACTCCATTCGGCTCGATTAGGCTCGAATTCCATCGATTCTGCTGGATTCTGCTCAATTAGGCCTTATTTGGGCCTATTCGGCCCTATTCTGCTCTATTCGACTCTTTTGTACTCTATTCATATCTATCCGTCTCTATTGGACTCCGTTCAACTCCATTCCTCACTATTTTCCTCTCTTCTATTCTACCCTTCCCTACCCTAATCTCTTCTAATCGATTCGATTTGATTTGACGCGATTCGAAGCAACCGGACGTGATTCGTCTCGTTTTGTCTCCACTCGGCTCAATTCGGCTATGTTCTCTGTCTTTGACTCTATTCTATTCTGTTGTATTCTTTCTGTTCTGTTCTATTCTCTCCTATTCTGTTGTACTCTATTCTATTCTACCCTACCCGACCCAACGGCACCCCACCCGAACCTACCCTACTTTAATCTATTGGATTCAATTCGATTCCGTGCAAAGCGATTTGATAGGACTTGACTGGATTCGGCAAGATCTGAAGGGATTTGATGAGATTCCATGCGACTCGACGTGATTCAGTAGGATTCTCTGAGGCTTGACGCAATTCGAAGTTATTCGACGTGATTCGATGGGATTCGACACGATATGAAGCGATTTGACCTTGTTTGATTCAAAACGATGTGACTCGACTCGATTCGACCTGATTCGATTCGACGCTGTTCGGTGACAGTCAGTGCGATTCTGCTTGATTCCGCTCGATTAGGTGTGATTCGGCAGTATACAGCTCTTTTCGGCTGTATTCAGCTCCATTCGTCTCTATTCAGCTTATTCGGCTCTATTCGACTGTATTCGACTCTACTCTTTTCCACTCTATTCTACTCGATTCTATTCCTTCTATTCTGTTCTAATCTCTTCTATTCCACTCTACTCTGTTCTATTCTCCCCTCCCCTCCCCTCCCCTTCTCTAATCTATACGTCTCGATTGGATTTGACGCGTTGAACGCGATTCGAGGCGATGAAGCTTGAATCGGCTCGATTCGGCTCGATTTGGCTCTATTCTGCTCAGTTAGGCTCCATTCAGCTTGTTTTGGCTTGAATCGCTTCGAATCTGCTCGATTTGGCCTTCTTCGGCCCTATTCTGCTCTATTCGACTCTTTTCTACTCTATTCGTTTCTACTTGACTCCATTCTACTCCATTCTATTCATTCCACACTATTCTACTCTATTCTGCTCTACCCTACCCAACACCACTCTAATTTACTCTACTTGCTTCTACACGATTCCTCTCATTTTGTCTGCATTTGGCTCTATTCAGCTCTATTCTACTCTTCTCTACTCTATTGTATTGTTTCTACTCTGTTCTGTACGATTCTACTCTATTCTACCCTACCCTGTGCTACCCAACTCTAAGGTATTGTAATCCACTTGATTGGATTTGATTCAACCCATTTCGACGCGATTCGGCTCGATTTGGCTCTGTTCAAATCTATTCTACTCTACTCTATTCCCCTCTATTCTACTCTAGCCTACTCTTTTCTGTATTCGTTCTGTGTTGTTCTGTTCTATTTTGTTGTGTTCTGTTCTGTTTTATTCTATTCTACTCTATTCTACCCTACTCTAGCCTACCCGAACCTCCCCTACTCTAGTCTATTCAATTGAATTCGAGAAATTTTGACGCGACTAGGGGCCGAATCGGTGTGATTCATGTCCATTCGGCTCCATTTGTCTCGAATAGTGTCGATTCAGCTCGATTAGGCTCGATTTGGCTCCATTAGGCTCGATTCACTGGATTCGGCTCGATTTCGCTCAATTCAGCTCGATTTGGCCCTCTTTGGCCCTCTTCGGCTCTCTTCAGCTCTTTTCTACTCTACTCGATTCCATTGCACACCATTCTACTCCATTCTACGCTCTTCTACTATACCCTACTGTAATTGATTTGATGGGATTCGACGCCAGTCGACGCGATTTGTCTCGTTTCGTCTCCATTCAGCTTGATTCGACTCTGTTCTACTCTACTCTATTCTACTCTACACTATTCTGCTCTGTTCTACCCTTTTCTACTCTATTCTATTGTATCCTTTCCATTCTCTTCTACTGTGTTCAAGTCTACTCTATTCCATCCTACCCTAATCTAATCTATTCTACTGGATTCGATTCCACGCATCTCGATGCGATTCGGCTCAAATCGGCTCCTTTCCACTCCATTCATCCCCAATCGGCTCAAATCGGTTCGGTTCAGCTCTAATCGGCTCCATTCGGCTCCAGTCAGCTCGAATAGGCTCTATTCAGCTCTATTCGGCTCTATTAGACTCTACTCAACTCTATTATCTCTTTTCGACTCCACTCGACTCCATGCTACACCATTCTACTCCATCCTAAACTATTCTCTACTGTATTGTATTGTACTCTACCCTACTGTAGTCTATTCTATTTGATTGGATTGGAATTGATCAGATTCAATGCAATTCGACGGGATTCGACGCGATACGGCACGATTCCACAGGATTCGGCGTGATTTGTCTTGGTTTCTATCCATTTAGCTCTTTTGGGCTCTATTTGGCTCTATTCGGCAATGTTCGACTCTACTCTACTCTTCTATACTCTGCTCGTCTCGACCCTATTCTTTCAGTTCAGTTCTCTTCTGTTCTGTTCTACTGCACTCTATTCTACCCTACCCTACCCTAACTTAGCCTAGTGTAATCTGTTCTATGCTATTCGACACACTTGAATGGGATTCGACCTGATTCGGGTCATATCGGCTCGATTCATCTCCTTTCTGCTCCATTAAACTCGATTCGGTTCTATTCGGCTCTTTTCCACTCTATTCGGCTCTTTTTGGCAGTATTCGACTCTATTTGACTCTAGTCTACTCGATTCTTTCTGTTCTGTTCTATTCTACTCTATTCTATTCTTCTCTACCCTACCGTAGCCTTACCTTCCCCACACTAATCTATTTGATTCGATTCGACACGTTTCAAACGACTCGACATGATTCATCTCGATTCACCTTGAATTTGGTCAATTCGGCTGTATTCAGCTCTGTTTGGCTCTTTTCGGCTCTCTTCAACTCAATTTGACTCTATTCTACTGGACCCGACTCTACTTAATTCTCTTCTTTCTATTGTGTTCTGTTGTGTTGTAGTCTAGC
Organism: Loxodonta africana; assembly: GCF_030014295.1. Classification (NCBI taxonomy): domain Eukaryota; kingdom Metazoa; phylum Chordata; class Mammalia; order Proboscidea; family Elephantidae; genus Loxodonta; species Loxodonta africana. The sequence continues at coordinate 337,384 of NW_026974940.1, read as the reverse complement.
CTCTCCTGCCGTACCCTCCTCTACTCTAATCTATTCGATTCAACACATTTTGACGCGATTCCATGTGATTAGGCTTGAATCGGCTCGATTTAGCTCTATTTGGCTTGAATTGGGTCAATTCGTCTCGATTCTGCTCAATTCAGCATAATTAGGCTCGAGTGAACCTTATTCAGCCCTGTTCAGCTCTACTCAACCCTTTCTACTTTATTTGTCTCTATTTGGCTCCATTCAACTCCCTTCCACACCATTCTACTCTTTTCTACTCTATTCTATTCTGTTCTACCCTACCCTACTCTAATCTATTCTAATCGATTCGATTCATCACGATTTGTCTCCTTTCCTCTCCATTCGAATCGATTCGGCTTGAATTGGATCTATTCATCTATATTCTGCACTACCCGACTCTGACTATTCCACTCTACTCAACTCTACTCCATTCTACTCTTGGTATTCTCTTCTGTTCTACTCTATTCTATTCTTCTGTGCCCTTCCCTACTGAATCCCAGTCTAACCTACACTACTCCAATCTATTCAATTTAATTCGATTCCATTCAGTTTGACACCATTCGACCCGATTTGAGACAATTCGATGGGATTCGGTGAGATTCCGCGAGATTTGATGCGTTTTGGTGGGATTTGATGGAATTCGACGAGATCCGATGCAATAGGATGCAATTAAGTGTGTTTTGGCTTGATTTTGCTGGGTTCAGTTTGTCTCTATTTGGCTCATTTCAGCTCCACTACGCTCCATTCATCCCGAATCTGGTCGACTCGACTCGATTCGGCTCATTTTGGTCATATGTGGTCCTATTCAGCGTTATTCGGCTCTATTCAACTCTTTTCTACTCTCTGCATCTCTGTTTGAATCCATTTGACTCCATTCCACACCATTCTATTCCATTCTACACTACTGTATTCTACAAAACCCTCCCCCACCCTAGCCTATCCTAATCTAGTCTGCTCTTTTCTAGTCTCCTTTTCTATTTTCTCGATTCCATCCTATGCTACTCTACCATACCCTGCACTAAGGTAACCTACCCTGACCTATGCTGTTCTATTCTATTTCCTTCTATTTTCTCTGTTCCACCGTATGCTTCCCTACCCTATGCTACCCCACCGTACCATACTCTACTACTTAGGGTTACTCAATAAGGGTCCTAATTAAGGGGAGTAGTTCGGGCAAGGGTACTCCTTAAGGCAAGTGTACTAATTCAGGCTACTAGTTAAGGACAGGGTACTAGTTATGCAAGGGCACTAGTTAAGGCCAGGCTACTAGTTAAGGCATGGGTACTTGTTGAGGGTACTGGTTAAGGCAAGGGTACCAGTTCAGGCTACTTGTTAAGGACATACTACTAGTGAAGGCAAGGGTACTAGTGAAGACTACTGGTTAAGCCAAGGGTACTTGTTAGGACTACTAGTTAAGGCAAGGGTACTAGATTAGGCTAAGAGTTCAGGCAAGGGTACTCGTTCAGATTACTGACTTAGGGTACTATTCAAGACTAGTTGTCTAGGCTACTGCTCTATGCCACTAGTCTAGCTGACTAGTCCAGCTTACTAGTCTAGGCTTCTACTCTAGCCTTCTCTTGTCTACTCTAATGTAGTCTACTTGCATCTACCCTAGTCTTCCTATCATAAACTACCCTACCCTAACCTATTCTAATCGATTCCATTTGATTCGATTCAAAGCATTTCGATGCGACCGGACACCATCACGCTTGAGTCGGCTCGAGTCCGCAACATCAGCTCGATTCAGCTCGATTTGGCTCGAATCGCTTCAATTCAGCTCATTTCCACTCGGTTCAGCCTTATTCGGCCCTATTTGGCTTGACTCGACTCTTTTCTACTCTATTTGTCTCTTTTCGACTCCATTTGACTCCACTCTTCTCCATTCTATGCAATTCTACTCTATTCTGTTCTACTCTACCCTACGATACTCTATTCGATTGGATGCGATTCGAAGCAATTTGGTGTGATTCATCTCGTTTTGTTTCCATTTGACTCGATTCGGCCAGAATTGGCTCTATTCAGCTATATCCTGCACTCTTTGACTCTATTTGACTCAATTCTACTCTGCTCTACTCTTGTCTGCTTTACTCTCTCTACTCTACCCTACTGTACTATATTCTATTCTGTACTATTCTGTTCTATTCTACCCACCTGCCCCTACCCTACCCTTCCTTAATCTATTTGATTAGTTTCGATGTGACGTATTTCCACGCGATTTGACGCGATTAGGCTTGAATCAGCTCGATTCAGTTCGAATCGGCTCTATTCGGCTCGACTTGGCTCCATTTCACTCCATTCGGCTCGATTAGGCTCGAATTCCATCGATTCTGCTGGATTCTGCTCAATTAGGCCTTATTTGGGCCTATTCGGCCCTATTCTGCTCTATTCGACTCTTTTGTACTCTATTCATATCTATCCGTCTCTGTTGGACTCCGTTCAACTCCATTCCTCACTATTTTCCTCTCTTCTATTCTACCCTTCCCTACCCTAATCTCTTCTAATCGATTCGATTTGATTTGACGCGATTCGAAGCAACCGGACGTGATTCGTCTCGTTTTGTCTCCACTCGGCTCAATTCGGCTATGTTCTCTGTCTTTGACTCTATTCTATTCTGTTGTATTCTTTCTGTTCTGTTCTATTCTCTCCTATTCTGTTGTACTCTATTCTATTCTACCCTACCCGACCCAACGGCACCCCACCCGAACCTACCCTACTTTAATCTATTGGATTCAATTCGATTCCGTGCAAAGCGATTTGATAGGACTTGACTGGATTCGGCAAATCTGAAGGGATTTGATGAGATTCCATGCGACTCGACGTGATTCAGTAGGATTCTCTGAGGTTTGACGCAATTCGAAGTTATTCGACGTGATTCGATGGGATTCGACACGATATGAAGCGATTTGACCTTGTTTGATTCAAAACGATGTGACTCGACTCGATTCGACCTGATTCGATTCGACGCTGTTCGGTGACAGTCAGTGCGATTCTGCTTGATTCCGCTCGATTAGGTGTGATTCGGCAGTATACAGCTCTTTTCGGCTGTATTCAGCTCCATTCGTCTCTATTCAGCTTATTCGGCTCTATTCGACTGTATTCGACTCTACTCTTTTCCACTCTATTCTACTCGATTCTATTCCTTCTATTCTGTTCTAATCTCTTCTATTCCACTCTACTCTGTTCTGTTCTCCCCTCCCCTCCCCTCCCCTTCTCTAATCTATACGTCTCGATTGGATTTGACGCGTTGAACGCGATTCGAGGCGATGAAGCTTGAATCGGCTCGATTCGGCTCGATTTGGCTCTATTCGGCTCAGTTAGGCTCCATTCAGCTTGTTTTGGCTTGAATCGCTTCGAATCTGCTCGATTTGGCCTTCTTCGGCCCTATTCTGCTCTATTCGACTCTTTTCTACTCTATTCGTTTCTATTTGACTCCATTCTACTCCATTCTATTCATTCCACACTATTCTACTCTATTCTGCTCTACCCTACCCAACACCACTCTAATTTACTCTACTTGCTTCTACACGATTCCTCTCATTTTGTCTGCATTTGGCTCTATTCAGCTCTATTCTACTCTTCTCTACTCTATTGTATTGTTTCTACTCTGTTCTGTACGATTCTACTCTATTCTACCCTACCCTGTGCTACCCAACTCTAAGGTATTGTAATCCACTTGATTGGATTTGATTCAACCCATTTCGACGTGATTCGGCTCGATTTGGCTCTGTTCAAATCTATTCTACTCTACTCTATTCCCCTCTATTCTACTCTAGCCTACTCTTTTCTGTATTCGTTCTGTGTTGTTCTGTTCTATTTTGTTGTGTTCTGTTCTGTTTTATTCTATTCTACTCTATTCTACCCTACTCTAGCCTACCCGAACCTCCCCTACTCTAGTCTATTCAATTGAATTCGAGAAATTTTGACGCGACTAGGGGCCGAATCGGTGTGATTCATGTCCATTCGGCTCCATTTGTCTCGAATAGTGTCGATTCAGCTCGATTAGGCTCGATTTGACTCCATTAGGCTCGATTCACTGGATTCGGCTCGATTTCGCTCAATTCAGCTCGATTTGGCCCTCTTTGGCCCTATTCGGCTCTCTTCAGCTCTTTTCTACTCTACTCGATTCCATTGCACACCATTCTACTCCATTCTACGCTCTTCTACTATACCCTACTGTAATTGATTCGATGGGATTCGACGCCAGTCGACGCGATTTGTCTCGTTTCGTCTCCATTCAGCTTGATTCGACTCTGTTCTACTCTACTCTATTCTACTCTACACTATTCTGCTCTGTTCTACCCTTTTCTACTCTATTCTATTGTATCCTTTCCATTCTCTTCTACTGTGTTCAAGTCTACTCTATTCCATCCTACCCTAATCTAATCTATTCTACTGGATTCGATTCCACGCATCTCGATGCGATTCGGCTCAAATAGGCTCCTTTCCACTCCATTCATCCCCAATCGGCTCAAATCGGTTCGGTTCAGCTCTAATCGGCTCCATTCGGCTCCAGTCAGCTCGAATAGGCTCTATTCAGCTCTATTCGGCTCTATTAGACTCTACTCAACTCTATTATCTCTTTTCGACTCCACTCGACTCCATGCTACACCATTCTACTCCATCCTAAACTATTCTCTACTGTATTGTATTGTACTCTACCCTACTGTAGTCTATTCTATTTGATTGGATTGGAATTGATCAGATTCAATGCAATTCGACGGGATTCGACGCGATACGGCACGATTCCACGGGATTCGGCGTGATTTGTCTTGGTTTCTATCCATTTAGCTCTTTTGGGCTCTATTTGGCTCTATTCGGCAATGTTCGACTCTACTCTACTCTTCTATACTCTGCTCGTCTCGACCCTATTCTTTCAGTTCAGTTCTCTTCTGTTCTGTTCTACTGCACTCTATTCTACCCTACCCTACCCTAACTTAGCCTAGTGTAATCTGTTCTATGCTATTCGACACACTTGAATGGGATTCGACCTGATTCGGGTCATATCGGCTCGATTCATCTCCTTTCTGCTCCATTAAACTCGATTCGGTTCTATTCGGCTCTTTTCCACTCTATTCGGCTCTTTTTGGCAGTATTCGACTCTATTTGACTCTAGTCTACTCGATTCTTTCTGTTCTGTTCTATTCTACTCTATTCTATTCTTCTCTACCCTACCGTAGCCTTACCTTCCCCACACTAATCTATTTGATTCGATTCGACACGTTTCAAACGACTCGACATGATTCATCTCGATTCACCTTGAATTTGGTCAATTCGGCTGTATTCAGCTCTGTTTGGCTCTTTTCGGCTCTCTTCAACTCAATTTGACTCTATTCTACTGGACCCGACTCTACTTAATTCTATTCTCTTCTTTCTATTGTGTTCTGTTGTGTTGTAGTCTAGCCTCTCCTGCCGTACCCTCCTCTACTCTAATCTATTCGATTCAACGCATTTCGACGCGATTCCATGTGATTAGGCTTGAATCGGCTCGATTTAGCTCTATTTGGCTTGAATTGTTGCAATTCGTCTCGATTCTGCTCAATTCAGCATAATAGGCTCGAGTGAACCTTATTCAGCCCTGTTCAGCTCTACTCAACCCTTTCTACTTTATTTGTCTCTATTTGGCTCCATTCAACTCCCTTCCACACCATTCTACTCTTTTCTACTCTATTCTATTCTGTTCTACCCTACCCTACTCTAATCTATTCTAATCGATTCGATTCATCACGATTTGTCTCCTTTCCTCTCCATTCGAATCGATTCGGCTTGAATTGGATCTATTCATCTATATTCTGCACTACCCGACTCTGACTATTCCACTCTACTCAACTCTACTCCATTCTACTCTTGGTATTCTCTTCTGTTCTACTCTATTCTATTCTTCTGTGCCCTTCCCTACTGAATCCCAGTCTAACCTACACTACTCCAATCTATTCAATTTAATTCGATTCCATTCAGTTTGACACCATTCGACCCGATTTGAGACAATTCGATGGGATTCGGTGAGATTCCGCGAGATTTGATGCGTTTTGGTGGGATTTGATGGAATTCGACGAGATCCGATGCAATAGGATGCAATTAAGTGTGTTTTGGCTTGATTTTGCTGGGTTCAGTTTGTCTCTATTTGGCTCATTTCAGCTCCACTAGGCTCCATTCATCCCGAATCTGGTCGACTCGACTCGATTCGGCTCATTTTGGTCATATGTGGTCCTATTCAGCGTTATTCGGCTCTATTCAACTCTTTTCTACTCTATTCATCTCTGTTTGAATCCATTTGACTCCATTCCACACCATTCTATTCCATTCTACACTACTGTATTCTACAAAACCCTCCCCCACCCTAGCCTATCCTAATCTAGTCTGCTCTTTTCTAGTCTCCTTTTCTATTTTCTCGATTCCATCCTATGCTACTCTACCATACCCTGCACTAAGCTAACCTACCCTGACCTATGCTGTTCTATTCTATTTCCTTCTATTTTCTCTGTTCCACCGTATGCTTCCCTACCCTATGCTACCCCACCGTACCATACTCTACTACTTAGGGTTACTCAATAAGGGTCCTAATTAAGGGGAGTAGTTCGGGCAAGGGTACTCCTTAAGGCAAGTGTACTAATTCAGGCTACTAGTTAAGGACAGGGTACTAGTTATGCAAGGGCACTAGTTAAGGCCAGGCTACTAGTTAAGGCATGGGTACTTGTTGAGGGTACTGGTTAAGGCAAGGGTACCAGTTCAGGCTACTTGTTAAGGACATACTACTAGTGAAGGCAAGGGTACTAGTGAAGACTACTAGTTAAGCCAAGGGTACTTGTTAGGACTACTAGTTAAGGCAAGGGTACTAGATTAGGCTGAGAGTTCAGGCAAGGGTACTCGTTCAGATTACTGACTTAGGGTACTATTCAAGACTAGTTGTCTAGGCTACTGCTCTATGCCACTAGTCTAGCTGACTAGTCCAGCTTACTAGTCTAGGCTTCTACTCTAGCCTTCTCTTGTCTACTCTAATGTAGTCTACTTGCATCTACCCTAGTCTTCCTATCATAAACTACCCTACCCTAACCTATTCTAATCGATTCCATTTGATTCGATTCAAAGCATTTTGATGCGACCGGACACCATCACGCTTGAGTCGGCTCGATTCTGCAACATCAGCTCGATTCAGCTCGATTTGGCTCGAATCGCTTCAATTCAGCTCATTTCCACTCGGTTCAGCCTTATTCGGCCCTATTTGGCTTGACTCGACTCTTTTCTACTCTATTTGTCTCTTTTCGACTCCATTTGACTCCACTCTTCTCCATTCTATGCAATTCTACTCTATTCTGTTCTACTCTACCCTACGATACTCTATTCGATTGGATGCGATTCGAAGCAATTTGGTGTGATTCATCTCGTTTTGTTTCCATTTGACTCGATTCGGCCAGAATTGGCTCTATTCAGGTATATCCTGCACTCTTTGACTCTATTTGACTCAATTCTACTCTGCTCTACTCTTGTCTGCTTTACTCTCTCTACTCTACCCTACTGTACTATATTCTATTCTGTACTATTCTGTTCTATTCTACCCACCTGCCCCTACCCTACCCTTCCTTAATCTATTTGATTAGTTTCGATGTGACGTATTTCCACGCGATTTGACGCGATTAGGCTTGAATCAGCTCGATTCAGTTCGAATCGGCTCTATTCGGCTCGACTTGGCTCCATTTCACTCCATTCGGCTCGATTAGGCTCGAATTCCATCGATTCTGCTGGATTCTGCTCAATTAGGCCTTATTTGGGCCTATTCGGCCCTATTCTGCTCTATTCGACTCTTTTGTACTCTATTCATATCTATCCGTCTCTATTGGACTCCGTTCAACTCCATTCCTCACTATTTTCCTCTCTTCTATTCTACCCTTCCCTACCCTAATCTCTTCTAATCGATTCGATTTGATTTGACGCGATTCGAAGCAACCGGACGTGATTCGTCTCGTTTTGTCTCCACTCGGCTCAATTCGGCTATGTTCTCTGTCTTTGACTCTATTCTATTCTGTTGTATTCTTTCTGTTCTGTTCTATTCTCTCCTATTCTGTTGTACTCTATTCTATTCTACCCTACCCGACCCAACGGCACCCCACCCGAACCTACCCTACTTTAATCTATTGGATTCAATTCGATTCCGTGCAAAGCGATTTGATAGGACTTGACTGGATTCGGCAAATCTGAAGGGATTTGATGAGATTCCATGCGACTCGACGTGATTCAGTAGGATTCTCTGAGGTTTGACGCAATTCGAAGTTATTCGACGTGATTCGATGGGATTCGACACGATATGAAGCGATTTGACCTTGTTTGATTCAAAACGATGTGACTCGACTCGATTCGACCTGATTCGATTCGACGCTGTTCGGTGACAGTCAGTGCGATTCTGCTTGATTCCGCTCGATTAGGTGTGATTCGGCAGTATACAGCTCTTTTCGGCTGTATTCAGCTCCATTCGTCTCTATTCAGCTTATTCGGCTCTATTCGACTGTATTCGACTCTACTCTTTTCCACTCTATTCTACTCGATTCTATTCCTTCTATTCTGTTCTAATCTCTTCTATTCCACTCTACTCTGTTCTGTTCTCCCCTCCCCTCCCCTCCCCTTCTCTAATCTATACGTCTCGATTGGATTTGACGCGTTGAACGCGATTCGAGGCGATGAAGCTTGAATCGGCTCGATTCGGCTCGATTTGGCTCTATTCGGCTCAGTTAGGCTCCATTCAGCTTGTTTTGGCTTGAATCGCTTCGAATCTGCTCGATTTGGCCTTCTTCGGCCCTATTCTGCTCTATTCGACTCTTTTCTACTCTATTCGTTTCTATTTGACTCCATTCTACTCCATTCTATTCATTCCACACTATTCTACTCTATTCTGCTCTACCCTACCCAACACCACTCTAATTTACTCTACTTGCTTCTACACGATTCCTCTCATTTTGTCTGCATTTGGCTCTATTCAGCTCTATTCTACTCTTCTCTACTCTATTGTATTGTTTCTACTCTGTTCTGTACGATTCTACTCTATTCTACCCTACCCTGTGCTACCCAACTCTAAGGTATTGTAATCCACTTGATTGGATTTGATTCAACCCATTTCGACGTGATTCGGCTCGATTTGGCTCTGTTCAAATCTATTCTACTCTACTCTATTCCCCTCTATTCTACTCTAGCCTACTCTTTTCTGTATTCGTTCTGTGTTGTTCTGTTCTATTTTGTTGTGTTCTGTTCTGTTTTATTCTATTCTACTCTATTCTACCCTACTCTAGCCTACCCGAACCTCCCCTACTCTAGTCTATTCAATTAAATTCGAGAAATTTTGACGCGACTAGGGGCCGAATCGGTGTGATTCATGTCCATTCGGCTCCATTTGTCTCGAATAGTGTCGATTCAGCTCGATTAGGCTCGATTTGGCTCCATTAGGCTCGATTCACTGGATTCGGCTCGATTTCGCTCAATTCAGCTCGATTTGGCCCTCTTTGGCCCTATTCGGCTCTCTTCAGCTCTTTTCTACTCTACTCGATTCCATTGCACACCATTCTACTCCATTCTACGCTCTTCTACTATACCCTACTGTAATTGATTCGATGGGATTCGACGCCAGTCGACGCGATTTGTCTCGTTTCGTCTCCATTCAGCTTGATTCGACTCTGTTCTACTCTACTCTATTCTACTCTACACTATTCTGCTCTGTTCTACCCTTTTCTACTCTATTCTATTGTATCCTTTCCATTCTCTTCTACTGTGTTCAAGTCTACTCTATTCCATCCTACCCTAATCTAATCTATTCTACTGGATTCGATTCCACGCATCTCGATGCGATTCGGCTCAAATCGGCTCCTTTCCACTCCATTCATCCCCAATCGGCTCAAATCGGTTCGGTTCAGCTCTAATCGGCTCCATTCGGCTCCAGTCAGCTCGAATAGGCTCTATTCAGCTCTATTCGGCTCTATTAGACTCTACTCAACTCTATTATCTCTTTTCGACTCCACTCGACTCCATGCTACACCATTCTACTCCATCCTAAACTATTCTCTACTGTATTGTATTGTACTCTACCCTACTGTAGTCTATTCTATTTGATTGGATTGGAATTGATCAGATTCAATGCAATTCGACGGGATTCGACGCGATACGGCACGATTCCACGGGATTCGGCGTGATTTGTCTTGGTTTCTATCCATTTAGCTCTTTTGGGCTCTATTTGGCTCTATTCGGCAATGTTCGACTCTACTCTACTCTTCTATACTCTGCTCGTCTCGACCCTATTCTTTCAGTTCAGTTCTCTTCTGTTCTGTTCTACTGCACTCTATTCTACCCTACCCTACCCTAACTTAGCCTAGTGTAATCTGTTCTATGCTATTCGACACACTTGAATGGGATTCGACCTGATTCGGGTCATATCGGCTCGATTCATCTCCTTTCTGCTCCATTAAACTCGATTCGGTTCTATTCGGCTCTTTTCCACTCTATTCGGCTCTTTTTGGCAGTATTCGACTCTATTTGACTCTAGTCTACTCGATTCTTTCCGTTCTGTTCTCTTCTACTCTATTCTATTCTTCTCTACCCTACCGTAGCCTTACCTTCCCCACACTAATCTATTTGATTCGATTCGACACGTTTCAAACGACTCGACATGATTCATCTCGATTCACCTTGAATTTGGTCAATTCGGCTGTATTCAGCTCTGTTTGGCTCTTTTCGGCTCTCTTCAACTCAATTTGACTCTATTCTACTGGACCCGACTCTACTTAATTCTATTCTCTTCTTTCTATTGTGTTCTGTTGTGTTGTAGTCTAGCCTCTCCTGCCGTACCCTCCTCTACTCTAATCTATTCGATTCAACGCATTTCGACGCGATTCCATGTGATTAGGCTTGAATCGGCTCGATTTAGCTCTATTTGGCTTGAATTGTTGCAATTCGTCTCGATTCTGCTCAATTCAGCATAATAGGCTCGAGTGAACCTTATTCAGCCCTGTTCAGCTCTACTCAACCCTTTCTACTTTATTTGTCTCTATTTGGCTCCATTCAACTCCCTTCCACACCATTCTACTCTTTTCTACTCTATTCTATTCTGTTCTACCCTACCCTACTCTAATCTATTCTAATCGATTCGATTCATCACGATTTGTCTCCTTTCCTCTCCATTCGAATCGATTCGGCTTGAATTGGATCTATTCATCTATATTCTGCACTACCCGACTCTGACTATTCCACTCTACTCAACTCTACTCCATTCTACTCTTGGTATTCTCTTCTGTTCTACTCTATTCTATTCTTCTGTGCCCTTCCCTACTGAATCCCAGTCTAACCTACACTACTCCAATCTATTCAATTTAATTCGATTCCATTCAGTTTGACACCATTCGACCCGATTTGAGACAATTCGATGGGATTCGGTGAGATTCCGCGAGATTTGATGCGTTTTGGTGGGATTTGATGGAATTCGACGAGATCCGATGCAATAGGATGCAATTAAGTGTGTTTTGGCTTGATTTTGCTGGGTTCAGTTTGTCTCTATTTGGCTCATTTCAGCTCCACTAGGCTCCATTCATCCCGAATCTGGTCGACTCGACTCGATTCGGCTCATTTTGGTCATATGTGGTCCTATTCAGCGTTATTCGGCTCTATTCAACTCTTTTCTACTCTATTCATCTCTGTTTGAATCCATTTGACTCCATTCCACACCATTCTATTCCATTCTACACTACTGTATTCTACAAAACCCTCCCCCACCCTAGCCTATCCTAATCTAGTCTGCTCTTTTCTAGTCTCCTTTTCTATTTTCTCGATTCCATCCTATGCTACTCTACCATACCCTGCACTAAGCTAACCTACCCTGACCTATGCTGTTCTATTCTATTTCCTTCTATTTTCTCTGTTCCACCGTATGCTTCCCTACCCTATGCTACCCCACCGTACCATACTCTACTACTTAGGGTTACTCAATAAGGGTCCTAATTAAGGGGAGTAGTTCGGGCAAGGGTACTCCTTAAGGCAAGTGTACTAATTCAGGCTACTAGTTAAGGACAGGGTACTAGTTATGCAAGGGCACTAGTTAAGGCCAGGCTACTAGTTAAGGCATGGGTACTTGTTGAGGGTACTGGTTAAGGCAAGGGTACCAGTTCAGGCTACTTGTTAAGGACATACTACTAGTGAAGGCAAGGGTACTAGTGAAGACTACTAGTTAAGCCAAGGGTACTTGTTAGGACTACTAGTTAAGGCAAGGGTACTAGATTAGGCTAAGAGTTCAGGCAAGGGTACTCGTTCAGATTACTGACTTAGGGTACTATTCAAGACTAGTTGTCTAGGCTACTGCTCTATGCCACTAGTCTAGCTGACTAGTCCAGCTTACTAGTCTAGGCTTCTACTCTAGCCTTCTCTTGTCTACTCTAATGTAGTCTACTTGCATCTACCCTAGTCTTCCTATCATAAACTACCCTACCCTAACCTATTCTAATCGATTCCATTTGATTCGATTCAAAGCATTTCGATGCGACCGGACACCATCACGCTTGAGTCGGCTCGATTCTGCAACATCAGCTCGATTCAGCTCGATTTGGCTCGAATCGCTTCAATTCAGCTCATTTCCACTCGGTTCAGCCTTATTCGGCCCTATTTGGCTTGACTCGACTCTTTTCTACTCTATTTGTCTCTTTTCGACTCCATTTGACTCCACTCTTCTCCATTCTATGCAATTCTACTCTATTCTGTTCTACTCTACCCTACGATACTCTATTCGATTGGATGCGATTCGAAGCAATTTGGTGTGATTCATCTCGTTTTGTTTCCATTTGACTCGATTCGGCCAGAATTGGCTCTATTCAGGTATATCCTGCACTCTTTGACTCTATTTGACTCAATTCTACTCTGCTCTACTCTTGTCTGCTTTACTCTCTCTACTCTACCCTACTGTACTATATTCTATTCTGTACTATTCTGTTCTATTCTACCCACCCGCCCCTACCCTACCCTTCCTTAATCTATTTGATTAGTTTCGATGTGACGTATTTCCACGCGATTTGACGCGATTAGGCTTGAATCAGCTCGATTCAGTTCGAATCGGCTCTATTCGGCTCGACTTGGCTCCATTTCACTCCACTCGGCTCGATTAGGCTGGAATTCCATCGATTCTGCTGGATTCTGCTCAATTAGGCCTTATTTGGGCCTATTCGGCCCTATTCTGCTCTATTCGACTCTTTTGTACTCTATTCATATCTATCCGTCTCTATTGGACTCCGTTCAACTCCATTCCTCACTATTTTCCTCTCTTCTATTCTACCCTTCCCTACCCTAATCTCTTCTAATCGATTCGATTTGATTTGACGCGATTCGAAGCAACCGGACGTGATTCGTCTCGTTTTGTCTCCACTCGGCTCAATTCGGCTATGTTCTCTCTCTTTGACTCTATTCTATTCTGTTGTATTCTTTCTGTTCTGTTCTATTCTCTCCTATTCTGTTGTACTCTATTCTATTCTACCCTACCCGACCCAACGGCACCCCACCCGAACCTACCCTACTTTAATCTATTGGATTCAATTCGATTCCGTGCAAAGCGATTTGATAGGACTTGACTGGATTCGGCAAATCTGAAGGGATTTGATGAGATTCCATGCGACTCGACGTGATTCAGTAGGATTCTCTGAGGTTTGACGCAATTCGAAGTTATTCGACGTGATTCGATGGGATTCGACACGATATGAAGCGATTTGACCTTGTTTGATTCAAAACGATGTGACTCGACTCGATTCGACCTGATTCGATTCGACGCTGTTCGGTGACAGTCAGTGCGATTCTGCTTGATTCCGCTCGATTAGGTGTGATTCGGCAGTATACAGCTCTTTTCGGCTGTATTCAGCTCCATTCGTCTCTATTCAGCTTATTCGGCTCTATTCGACTGTATTCGACTCTACTCTTTTCCACTCTATTCTACTCGATTCTATTCCTTCTATTCTGTTCTAATCTCTTCTATTCCACTCTACTCTGTTCTGTTCTCCCCTCCCCTCCCCTCCCCTTCTCTAATCTATACGTCTCGATTGGATTTGACGCGTTGAACGCGATTCGAGGCGATGAAGCTTGAATCGGCTCGATTCGGCTCGATTTGGCTCTATTCGGCTCAGTTAGGCTCCATTCAGCTTGTTTTGGCTTGAATCGCTTCGAATCTGCTCGATTTGGCCTTCTTCGGCCCTATTCTGCTCTATTCGACTCTTTTCTACTCTATTCGTTTCTATTTGACTCCATTCTACTCCATTCTATTCATTCCACACTATTCTACTCTATTCTGCTCTACCCTACCCAACACCACTCTAATTTACTCTACTTGCTTCTACACGATTCCTCTCATTTTGTCTGCATTTGGCTCTATTCAGCTCTATTCTACTCTTCTCTACTCTATTGTATTGTTTCTACTCTGTTCTGTACGATTCTACTCTATTCTACCCTACCCTGTGCTACCCAACTCTAAGGTATTGTAATCCACTTGATTGGATTTGATTCAACCCATTTCGACGTGATTCGGCTCGATTTGGCTCTGTTCAAATCTATTCTACTCTACTCTATTCCCCTCTATTCTACTCTAGCCTACTCTTTTCTGTATTCGTTCTGTGTTGTTCTGTTCTATTTTGTTGTGTTCTGTTCTGTTTTATTCTATTCTACTCTATTCTACCCTACTCTAGCCTACCCGAACCTCCCCTACTCTAGTCTATTCAATTGAATTCGAGAAATTTTGACGCGACTAGGGGCCGAATCGGTGTGATTCATGTCCATTCGGCTCCATTTGTCTCGAATAGTGTCGATTCAGCTCGATTAGGCTCGATTTGACTCCATTAGGCTCGATTCACTGGATTCGGCTCGATTTCGCTCAATTCAGCTCGATTTGGCCCTCTTTGGCCCTATTCGGCTCTCTTCAGCTCTTTTCTACTCTACTCGATTCCATTGCACACCATTCTACTCCATTCTACGCTCTTCTACTATACCCTACTGTAATTGATTCGATGGGATTCGACGCCAGTCGACGCGATTTGTCTCGTTTCGTCTCCATTCAGCTTGATTCGACTCTGTTCTACTCTACTCTATTCTACTCTACACTATTCTGCTCTGTTCTACCCTTTTCTACTCTATTCTATTGTATCCTTTCCATTCTCTTCTACTGTGTTCAAGTCTACTCTATTCCATCCTACCCTAATCTAATCTATTCTACTGGATTCGATTCCACGCATCTCGATGCGATTCGGCTCAAATCGGCTCCTTTCCACTCCATTCATCCCCAATCGGCTCAAATCGGTTCGGTTCAGCTCTAATCGGCTCCATTCGGCTCCAGTCAGCTCGAATAGGCTCTATTCAGCTCTATTCGGCTCTATTAGACTCTACTCAACTCTATTATCTCTTTTCGACTCCACTCGACTCCATGCTACACCATTCTACTCCATCCTAAACTATTCTCTACTGTATTGTATTGTACTCTACCCTACTGTAGTCTATTCTATTTGATTGGATTGGAATTGATCAGATTCAATGCAATTCGACGGGATTCGACGCGATACGGCACGATTCCACGGGATTCGGCGTGATTTGTCTTGGTTTCTATCCATTTAGCTCTTTTGGGCTCTATTTGGCTCTATTCGGCAATGTTCGACTCTACTCTACTCTTCTATACTCTGCTCGTCTCGACCCTATTCTTTCAGTTCAGTTCTCTTCTGTTCTGTTCTACTGCACTCTATTCTACCCTACCCTACCCTAACTTAGCCTAGTGTAATCTGTTCTATGCTATTCGACACACTTGAATGGGATTCGACCTGATTCGGGTCATATCGGCTCGATTCATCTCCTTTCTGCTCCATTAAACTCGATTCGGTTCTATTCGGCTCTTTTCCACTCTATTCGGCTCTTTTTGGCAGTATTCGACTCTATTTGACTCTAGTCTACTCGATTCTTTCTGTTCTGTTCTATTCTACTCTATTCTATTCTTCTCTACCCTACCGTAGCCTTACCTTCCCCACACTAATCTATTTGATTCGATTCGACACGTTTCAGACGACTCGACATGATTCATCTCGATTCACCTTGAATTTGGTCAATTCGGCTGTATTCAGCTCTGTTTGGCTCTTTTCGGCTCTCTTCAACTCAATTTGACTCTATTCTACTGGACCCGACTCTACTTAATTCTATTCTCTTCTTTCTATTGTGTTCTGTTGTGTTGTAGTCTAGCCTCTCCTGCCGTACCCTCCTCTACTCTAATCTATTCGATTCAACGCATTTCGACGCGATTCCATGTGATTAGGCTTGAATCGGCTCGATTTAGCTCTATTTGGCTTGAATTGGGTCAATTCGTCTCGATTCTGCTCAATTCAGCATAATTAGGCTCGAGTGAACCTTATTCAGCCCTGTTCAGCTCTACTCAACCCTTTCTACTTTATTTGTCTCTATTTGGCTCCATTCAACTCCCTTCCACACCATTCTACTCTTTTCTACTCTATTCTATTCTGTTCTACCCTACCCTACTCTAATCTATTCTAATCGATTCGATTCATCACGATTTGTCTCCTTTCCTCTCCATTCGAATCGATTTGGCTTGAATTGGATCTATTCATCTATATTCTGCACTACCCGACTCTGACTATTCCACTCTACTCAACTCTACTCCATTCTACTCTTGGTATTCTCTTCTGTTCTACTCTATTCTATTCTTCTGTGCCCTTCCCTACTGAATCCCAGTCTAACCTACACTACTCCAATCTATTCAATTTAATTCGATTCCATTCAGTTTGACACCATTCGACCCGATTTGAGACAATTCGATGGGATTCGGTGAGATTCCGCGAGATTTGATGCGTTTTGGTGGGATTTGATGGAATTCGACGAGATCCGATGCAATAGGATGCAATTAAGTGTGTTTTGGCTTGATTTTGCTGGGTTCAGTTTGTCTCTATTTGGCTCATTTCAGCTCCACTAGGCTCCATTCATCCCGAATCTGGTCGACTCGACTCGATTCGGCTCATTTTGGTCATATGTGGTCCTATTCAGCGTTATTCGGCTCTATTCAACTCTTTTCTACTCTATTCATCTCTGTTTGAATCCATTTGACTCCATTCCACACCATTCTATTCCATTCTACACTACTGTATTCTACAAAACCCTCCCCCACCCTAGCCTATCCTAATCTAGTCTGCTCTTTTCTAGTCTCCTTTTCTATTTTCTCGATTCCATCCTATGCTACTCTACCATACCCTGCACTAAGGTAACCTACCCTGACCTATGCTGTTCTATTCTATTTCCTTCTATTTTCTCTGTTCCACCGTATGCTTCCCTACCCTATGCTACCCCACCGTACCATACTCTACTACTTAGGGTTACTCAATAAGGGTCCTAATTAAGGGGAGTAGTTCGGGCAAGGGTACTCCTTAAGGCAAGTGTACTAATTCAGGCTACTAGTTAAGGACAGGGTACTAGTTATGCAAGGGCACTAGTTAAGGCCAGGCTACTAGTTAAGGCATGGGTACTTGTTGAGGGTACTGGTTAAGGCAAGGGTACCAGTTCAGGCTACTTGTTAAGGACATACTACTAGTGAAGGCAAGGGTACTAGTGAAGACTACTAGTTAAGCCAAGGGTACTTGTTAGGACTACTAGTTAAGGCAAGGGTACTAGATTAGGCTAAGAGTTCAGGCAAGGGTACTCGTTCAGATTACTGACTTAGGGTACTATTCAAGACTAGTTGTCTAGGCTACTGCTCTATGCCACTAGTCTAGCTGACTAGTCCAGCTTACTAGTCTAGGCTTCTACTCTAGCCTTCTCTTGTCTACTCTAATGTAGTCTACTTGCATCTACCCTAGTCTTCCTATCATAAACTACCCTACCCTAACCTATTCTAATCGATTCCATTTGATTCGATTCAAAGCATTTCGATGCGACCGGACACCATCACGCTTGAGTCGGCTCGATTCTGCAACATCAGCTCGATTCAGCTCGATTTGGCTCGAATCGCTTCAATTCAGCTCATTTCCACTCGGTTCAGCCTTATTCGGCCCTATTTGGCTTGACTCGACTCTTTTCTACTCTATTTGTCTCTTTTCGACTCCATTTGACTCCACTCTTCTCCATTCTATGCAATTCTACTCTATTCTGTTCTACTCTACCCTACGATACTCTATTCGATTGGATGCGATTCGAAGCAATTTGGTGTGATTCATCTCGTTTTGTTTCCATTTGACTCGATTCGGCCAGAATTGGCTCTATTCAGGTATATCCTGCACTCTTTGACTCTATTTGACTCAATTCTACTCTGCTCTACTCTTGTCTGCTTTACTCTCTCTACTCTACCCTACTGTACTATATTCTATTCTGTACTATTCTGTTCTATTCTACCCACCCGCCCCTACCCTACCCTTCCTTAATCTATTTGATTAGTTTCGATGTGACGTATTTCCACGCGATTTGACGCGATTAGGCTTGAATCAGCTCGATTCAGTTCGAATCGGCTCTATTCGGCTCGACTTGGCTCCATTTCACTCCACTCGGCTCGATTAGGCTGGAATTCCATCGATTCTGCTGGATTCTGCTCAATTAGGCCTTATTTGGTCCTATTCGGCCCTATTCTGCTCTATTCGACTCTTTTGTACTCTATTCATATCTATCCGTCTCTATTGGACTCCGTTCAACTCCATTCCTCACTATTTTCCTCTCTTCTATTCTACCCTTCCCTACCCTAATCTCTTCTAATCGATTCGATTTGATTTGACGCGATTCGAAGCAACCGGACGTGATTCGTCTCGTTTTGTCTCCACTCGGCTCAATTCGGCTATGTTCTCTCTCTTTGACTCTATTCTATTCTGTTGTATTCTTTCTGTTCTGTTCTATTCTCTCCTATTCTGTTGTACTCTATTCTATTCTACCCTACCCGACCCAACGGCACCCCACCCGAACCTACCCTACTTTAATCTATTGGATTCAATTCGATTCCGTGCAAAGCGATTTGATAGGACTTGACTGGATTCGGCAAATCTGAAGGGATTTGATGAGATTCCATGCGACTCGACGTGATTCAGTAGGATTCTCTGAGGTTTGACGCAATTCGAAGTTATTCGACGTGATTCGATGGGATTCGACACGATATGAAGCGATTTGACCTTGTTTGATTCAAAACGATGTGACTCGACTCGATTCGACCTGATTCGATTCGACGCTGTTCGGTGACAGTCAGTGCGATTCTGCTTGATTCCGCTCGATTAGGTGTGATTCGGCAGTATACAGCTCTTTTCGGCTGTATTCAGCTCCATTCGTCTCTATTCAGCTTATTCGGCTCTATTCGACTGTATTCGACTCTACTCTTTTCCACTCTATTCTACTCGATTCTATTCCTTCTATTCTGTTCTAATCTCTTCTATTCCACTCTACTCTGTTCTGTTCTCCCCTCCCCTCCCCTCCCCTTCTCTAATCTATACGTCTCGATTGGATTTGACGCGTTGAACGCGATTCGAGGCGATGAAGCTTGAATCGGCTCGATTCGGCTCGATTTGGCTCTATTCGGCTCAGTTAGGCTCCATTCAGCTTGTTTTGGCTTGAATCGCTTCGAATCTGCTCGATTTGGCCTTCTTCGGCCCTATTCTGCTCTATTCGACTCTTTTCTACTCTATTCGTTTCTATTTGACTCCATTCTACTCCATTCTATTCATTCCACACTATTCTACTCTATTCTGCTCTACCCTACCCAACACCACTCTAATTTACTCTACTTGCTTCTACACGATTCCTCTCATTTTGTCTGCATTTGGCTCTATTCAGCTCTATTCTACTCTTCTCTACTCTATTGTATTGTTTCTACTCTGTTCTGTACGATTCTACTCTATTCTACCCTACCCTGTGCTACCCAACTCTAAGGTATTGTAATCCACTTGATTGGATTTGATTCAAACCATTTCGACGTGATTCGGCTCGATTTGGCTCTGTTCAAATCTATTCTACTCTACTCTATTCCCCTCTATTCTACTCTCGCCTACTCTTTTCTGTATTCGTTCTGTGTTGTTCTGTTCTATTTTGTTGTGTTCTGTTCTGTTTTATTCTATTCTACTCTATTCTACCCTACTCTAGCCTACCCGAACCTCCCCTACTCTAGTCTATTCAATTGAATTCGAGAAATTTTGACGCGACTAGGGGCCGAATCAGTGTGATTCATGTCCATTCGGCTCCATTTGTCTCGAATAGTGTCGATTCAGCTCGATTAGGCTCGATTTGGCTCCATTAGGCTCGATTCACTGGATTCGGCTCGATTTCGCTCAATTCAGCTCGATTTGGCCCTCTTTGGCCCTATTCGGCTCTCTTCAGCTCTTTTCTACTCTACTCGATTCCATTGCACACCATTCTACTCCATTCTACGCTCTTCTACTATACCCTACTGTAATTGATTCGATGGGATTCGACGCCAGTCGACGCGATTTGTCTCGTTTCGTCTCCATTCAGCTTGATTCGACTCTGTTCTACTCTACTCTATTCTACTCTACACTATTCTGCTCTGCTCTACCCTTTTCTACTATATTCTAATGTATCTTTTCCATTCTCTTCTACTGTGTTCAAGTCTACTCTATTCCATCCTACTCTAATCTAATCTATTCTACTGGATTCGATTCCACGCATCTCGATGCGATTCGGCTCAAATCGGCTCCTTTCCACTCCATTCATCCCCAATCGGCTCAAATCGGTTCGGTTCAGCTCTAATCGGCTCCAGTCAGCTCGAATAGGCTCTATTCAGCTCTATTCGGCTCTATTAGACTCTACTCAACTCTATTATCTCTTTTCGACTCCACTCGACTCCATGCTACACCATTCTACTCCATCCTAAACTATTCTCTACTGTATTGTATTGTACTCTACCCTACTGTAGTCTATTCTATTTGATTGGATTGGAATTGATCAGATTCAATGCAATTCGACGGGATTCGACGCGATACGGCACGATTCCACGGGATTCGGCGTGATTTGTCTTGGTTTCTATCCATTTAGCTCTTTTGGGCTCTATTTGGCTCTATTCGGCAATGTTCGACTCTACTCTACTCTTCTATACTCTGCTCGTCTCGACCCTATTCTTTCAGTTCAGTTCTCTTCTGTTCTGTTCTACTGCACTCTATTCTACCCTACCCTACCCTAACTTCGCCTAGTGTAATCTGTTCTATGCTATTCGACACACTTGAATGGGATTCGACCTGATTCGGGTCATATCGGCTCGATTCATCTCCTTTCTGCTCCATTAAACTCGATTCGGTTCTATTCGGCTCTTTTCCACTCTATTCGGCTCTTTTTGGCAGTATTCGACTCTATTTGACTCTAGTCTACTCGATTCTTTCTGTTCTGTTCTATTCTACTCTATTCTATTCTTCTCTACCCTACCGTAGCCTTACCTTCCCCACACTAATCTATTTGATTCGATTCGACACGTTTCAGACGACTCGACATGATTCATCTCGATTCACCTTGAATTTGGTCAATTCGGCTGTATTCAGCTCTGTTTGGCTCTTTTCGGCTCTCTTCAACTCAATTTGACTCTATTCTACTGGACCCGACTCTACTTAATTCTATTCTCTTCTTTCTATTGTGTTCTGTTGTGTTGTAGTCTAGCCTCTCCTGCCGTACCCTCCTCTACTCTAATCTATTCGATTCAACGCATTTTGACGCGATTCCATGTGATTAGGCTTGAATCGGCTCGATTTAGCTCTATTTGGCTTGAATTGGGTCAATTCGTCTCGATTCTGCTCAATTCAGCATAATTAGGCTCGAGTGAACCTTATTCAGCCCTGTTCAGCTCTACTCAACCCTTTCTACTTTATTTGTCTCTATTTGGCTCCATTCAACTCCCTTCCACACCATTCTACTCTTTTCTACTCTATTCTATTCTGTTCTACCCTACCCTACTCTAATCTATTCTAATCGATTCGATTCATCACGATTTGTCTCCTTTCCTCTCCATTCGAATCGATTCGGCTTGAATTGGATCTATTCATCTATATTCTGCACTACCCGACTCTGACTATTCCACTCTACTCAACTCTACTCCATTCTACTCTTGGTATTCTCTTCTGTTCTACTCTATTCTATTCTTCTGTGCCCTTCCCTACTGAATCCCAGTCTAACCTACACTACTCCAATCTATTCAATTTAATTCGATTCCATTCAGTTTGACACCATTCGACCCGATTTGAGACAATTCGATGGGATTCGGTGAGATTCCGCGAGATTTGATGCGTTTTGGTGGGATTTGATGGAATTCGACGAGATCCGATGCAATAGGATGCAATTAAGTGTGTTTTGGCTTGATTTTGCTGGGTTCAGTTTGTCTCTATTTGGCTCATTTCAGCTCCACTAGGCTCCATTCATCCCGAATCTGGTCGACTCGACTCGATTCGGCTCATTTTGGTCATATGTGGTCCTATTCAGCGTTATTCGGCTCTATTCAACTCTTTTCTACTCTATTCATCTCTGTTTGAATCCATTTGACTCCATTCCACACCATTCTATTCCATTCTACACTACTGTATTCTACAAAACCCTCCCCCACCCTAGCCTATCCTAATCTAGTCTGCTCTTTTCTAGTCTCCTTTTCTATTTTCTCGATTCCATCCTATGCTACTCTACCATACCCTGCACTAAGCTAACCTACCCTGACCTATGCTGTTCTATTCTATTTCCTTCTATTTTCTCTGTTCCACCGTATGCTTCCCTACCCTATGCTACCCCACCGTACCATACTCTACTACTTAGGGTTACTCAATAAGGGTCCTAATTAAGGGGAGTAGTTCGGGCAAGGGTACTCCTTAAGGCAAGTGTACTAATTCAGGCTACTAGTTAAGGACAGGGTACTAGTTATGCAAGGGCACTAGTTAAGGCCAGGCTACTAGTTAAGGCATGGGTACTTGTTGAGGGTACTGGTTAAGGCAAGGGTACCAGTTCAGGCTACTTGTTAAGGACATACTACTAGTGAAGGCAAGGGTACTAGTGAAGACTACTAGTTAAGCCAAGGGTACTTGTTAGGACTACTAGTTAAGGCAAGGGTACTAGATTAGGCTAAGAGTTCAGGCAAGGGTACTCGTTCAGATTACTGACTTAGGGTACTATTCAAGACTAGTTGTCTAGGCTACTGCTCTATGCCACTAGTCTAGCTGACTAGTCCAGCTTACTAGTCTAGGCTTCTACTCTAGCCTTCTCTTGTCTACTCTAATGTAGTCTACTTGCATCTACCCTAGTCTTCCTATCATAAACTACCCTACCCTAACCTATTCTAATCGATTCCATTTGATTCGATTCAAAGCATTTCGATGCGACCGGACACCATCACGCTTGAGTCGGCTCGAGTCCGCAACATCAGCTCGATTCAGCTCGATTTGGCTCGAATCGCTTCAATTCAGCTCATTTCCACTCGGTTCAGCCTTATTCGGCCCTATTTGGCTTGACTCGACTCTTTTCTACTCTATTTGTCTCTTTTCGACTCCATTTGACTCCACTCTTCTCCATTCTATGCAATTCTACTCTATTCTGTTCTACTCTACCCTACGATACTCTATTCGATTGGATGCGATTCGAAGCAATTCGGTGTGATTCATCTCGTTTTGTTTCCATTTGACTCGATTCGGCCAGAATTGGCTCTATTCAGGTATATCCTGCACTCTTTGACTCTATTTGACTCAATTCTACTCTGCTCTACTCTTGTCTGCTTTACTCTCTCTACTCTACCCTACTGTACTATATTCTATTCTGTACTATTCTGTTCTATTCTACCCACCCGCCCCTACCCTACCCTTCCTTAATCTATTTGATTAGTTTCGATGTGACGTATTTCCACGCGATTTGACGCGATTAGGCTTGAATCAGCTCGATTCAGTTCGAATCGGCTCTATTCGGCTCGACTTGGCTCCATTTCACTCCATTCGGCTCGATTAGGCTCGAATTCCATCGATTCTGCTGGATTCTGCTCAATTAGGCCTTATTTGGTCCTATTCGGCCCTATTCTGCTCTATTCGACTCTTTTGTACTCTATTCATATCTATCCGTCTCTATTGGACTCCGTTCAACTCCATTCCTCACTATTTTCCTCTCTTCTATTCTACCCTTCCCTACCCTAATCTCTTCTAATCGATTCGATTTGATTTGACGCGATTCGAAGCAACCGGACGTGATTCGTCTCGTTTTGTCTCCACTCGGCTCAATTCGGCTATGTTCTCTCTCTTTGACTCTATTCTATTCTGTTGTATTCTTTCTGTTCTGTTCTATTCTCTCCTATTCTGTTGTACTCTATTCTATTCTACCCTACCCGACCCAACGGCACCCCACCCGAACCTACCCTACTTTAATCTATTGGATTCAATTCGATTCCGTGCAAAGCGATTTGATAGGACTTGACTGGATTCGGCAAATCTGAAGGGATTTGATGAGATTCCATGCGACTCGACGTGATTCAGTAGGATTCTCTGAGGTTTGACGCAATTCGAAGTTATTCGACGTGATTCGATGGGATTCGACACGATATGAAGCGATTTGACCTTGTTTGATTCAAAACGATGTGACTCGACTCGATTCGACCTGATTCGATTCGACGCTGTTCGGTGACAGTCAGTGCGATTCTGCTTGATTCCGCTCGATTAGGTGTGATTCGGCAGTATACAGCTCTTTTCGGCTGTATTCAGCTCCATTCGTCTCTATTCAGCTTATTCGGCTCTATTCGACTGTATTCGACTCTACTCTTTTCCACTCTATTCTACTCGATTCTATTCCTTCTATTCTGTTCTAATCTCTTCTATTCCACTCTACTCTGTTCTGTTCTCCCCTCCCCTCCCCTCCCCTTCTCTAATCTATACGTCTCGATTGGATTTGACGCGTTGAACGCGATTCGAGGCGATGAAGCTTGAATCGGCTCGATTCGGCTCGATTTGGCTCTATTCGGCTCAGTTAGGCTCCATTCAGCTTGTTTTGGCTTGAATCGCTTCGAATCTGCTCGATTTGGCCTTCTTCGGCCCTATTCTGCTCTATTCGACTCTTTTCTACTCTATTCGTTTCTATTTGACTCCATTCTACTCCATTCTATTCATTCCACACTATTCTACACTATTCTACTCTATTCTGCTCTACCCTACCCAACACCACTCTAATTTACTCTACTTGCTTCTACACGATTCCTCTCATTTTGTCTGCATTTGGCTCTATTCAGCTCTATTCTACTCTTCTCTACTCTATTGTATTGTTTCTACTCTGTTCTGTACGATTCTACTCTATTCTACCCTACCCTGTGCTACCCAACTCTAAGGTATTGTAATCCACTTGATTGGATTTGATTCAACCCATTTCGACGTGATTCGGCTCGATTTGGCTCTGTTCAAATCTATTCTACTCTACTCTATTCCCCTCTATTCTACTCTCGCCTACTCTTTTCTGTATTCGTTCTGTGTTGTTCTGTTCTATTTTGTTGTGTTCTGTTCTGTTTTATTCTATTCTACTCTATTCTACCCTACTCTAGCCTACCCGAACCTCCCCTACTCTAGTCTATTCAATTGAATTCGAGAAATTTTGACGCGACTAGGGGCCGAATCGGTGTGATTCATGTTCATTCGGCTCCATTTGTCTCGAATAGTGTCGATTCAGCTCGATTAGGCTCGATTTGGCTCCATTAGGCTCGATTCACTGGATTCGGCTCGATTTCGCTCAATTCAGCTCGATTTGGCCCTCTTTGGCCCTATTCGGCTCTCTTCAGCTCTTTTCTACTCTACTCGATTCCATTGCACACCATTCTACTCCATTCTACGCTCTTCTACTATACCCTACTGTAATTGATTCGATGGGATTCGACGCCAGTCGACGCGATTTGTCTCGTTTCGTCTCCATTCAGCTTGATTCGACTCTGTTCTACTCTACTCTATTCTACTCTACACTATTCTGCTCTGCTCTACCCTTTTCTACTATATTCTAATGTATCTTTTCCATTCTCTTCTACTGTGTTCAAGTCTACTCTATTCCATCCTACCCTAATCTAATCTATTCTACTGGATTCGATTCCACGCATCTCGATGCGATTCGGCTCAAATCGGCTCCTTTCCACTCCATTCATCCCCAATCGGCTCAAATCGGTTCGGTTCAGCTCTAATCGGCTCCAGTCAGCTCGAATAGGCTCTATTCAGCTCTATTCGGCTCTATTAGACTCTACTCAACTCTATTATCTCTTTTCGACTCCACTCGACTCCATGCTACACCATTCTACTCCATCCTAAACTATTCTCTACTGTATTGTATTGTACTCTACCCTACTGTAGTCTATTCTATTTGATTGGATTGGAATTGATCAGATTCAATGCAATTCGACGGGATTCGACGCGATACGGCACGATTCCACGGGATTCGGCGTGATTTGTCTTGGTTTCTATCCATTTAGCTCTTTTGGGCTCTATTTGGCTCTATTCGGCAATGTTCGACTCTACTCTACTCTTCTATACTCTGCTCGTCTCGACCCTATTCTTTCAGTTCAGTTCTCTTCTGTTCTGTTCTACTGCACTCTATTCTACCCTACCCTACCCTAACTTAGCCTAGTGTAATCTGTTCTATGCTATTCGACACACTTGAATGGGATTCGACCTGATTCGGGTCATATCGGCTCGATTCATCTCCTTTCTGCTCCATTAAACTCAATTCGGTTCTATTCGGCTCTTTTCCACTCTATTCGGCTCTTTTTGGCAGTATTCGACTCTATTTGACTCTAGTCTACTCGATTCTTTCTGTTCTGTTCTATTCTACTCTATTCTATTCTTCTCTACCCTACCGTAGCCTTACCTTCCCCACACTAATCTATTTGATTCGATTCGACACGTTTCAGACGACTCGACATGATTCATCTCGATTCACCTTGAATTTGGTCAATTCGTCTGTATTCAGCTCTGTTTGGCTCTTTTCGGCTCTCTTCAACTCAATTTGACTCTATTCTACTGGACCCGACTCTACTTAATTCTATTCTCTTCTTTCTATTGTGTTCTGTTGTGTTGTAGTCTAGCCTCTCCTGCCGTACCCTCCTCTACTCTAATCTATTCGATTCAACGCATTTTGACGCGATTCCATGTGATTAGGCTTGAATCGGCTCGATTTAGCTCTATTTGGCTTGAATTGGGTCAATTCGTCTCGATTCTGCTCAATTCAGCATAATTAGGCTCGAGTGAACCTTATTCAGCCCTGTTCAGCTCTACTCAACCCTTTCTACTTTATTTGTCTCTATTTGGCTCCATTCAACTCCCTTCCACACCATTCTACTCTTTTCTACTCTATTCTATTCTGTTCTACCCTACCCTACTCTAATCTATTCTAATCGATTCGATTCATCACGATTTGTCTCCTTTCCTCTCCATTCGAATCGATTCGGCTTGAATTGGATCTATTCATCTATATTCTGCACTACCCGACTCTGACTATTCCACTCTACTCAACTCTACTCCATTCTACTCTTGGTATTCTCTTCTGTTCTACTCTATTCTATTCTTCTGTGCCCTTCCCTACTGAATCCCAGTCTAACCTACACTACTCCAATCTATTCAATTTAATTCGATTCCATTCAGTTTGACACCATTCGACCCGATTTGAGACAATTCGATGGGATTCGGTGAGATTCCGCGAGATTTGATGCGTTTTGGTGGGATTTGATGGAATTCGACGAGATCCGATGCAATAGGATGCAATTAAGTGTGTTTTGGCTTGATTTTGCTGGGTTCAGTTTGTCTCTATTTGGCTCATTTCAGCTCCACTAGGCTCCATTCATCCCGAATCTGGTCGACTCGACTCGATTCGGCTCATTTTGGTCATATGTGGTCCTATTCAGCGTTATTCGGCTCTATTCAACTCTTTTCTACTCTATTCATCTCTGTTTGAATCCATTTGACTCCATTCCACACCATTCTATTCCATTCTACACTACTGTATTCTACAAAACCCTCCCCCACCCTAGCCTATCCTAATCTAGTCTGCTCTTTTCTAGTCTCCTTTTCTATTTTCTCGATTCCATCCTATGCTACTCTACCATACCCTGCACTAAGCTAACCTACCCTGACCTATGCTGTTCTATTCTATTTCCTTCTATTTTCTCTGTTCCACCGTATGCTTCCCTACCCTATGCTACCCCACCGTACCATACTCTACTACTTAGGGTTACTCAATAAGGGTCCTAATTAAGGGGAGTAGTTCGGGCAAGGGTACTCCTTAAGGCAAGTGTACTAGTTCAGGCTACTAGTTAAGGCCAGGCTACTAGTTAAGGCATGGGTACTTGTTGAGGGTACTGGTTAAGGCAAGGGTACCAGTTCAGGCTACTTGTTAAGGACATACTACTAGTGAAGGCAAGGGTACTAGTGAAGACTACTAGTTAAGCCAAGGGTACTTGTTAGGACTACTAGTTAAGGCAAGGGTACTAGATTAGGCTAAGAGTTCAGGCAGGGGTACTCGTTCAGATTACTGACTTAGGGTACTATTCAAGACTAGTTGTCTAGGCTACTGCTCTATGCCACTAGTCTAGCTGACTAGTCCAGCTTACTAGTCTAGGCTTCTACTCTAGCCTTCTCTTGTCTACTCTAATGTAGTCTACTTGCATCTACCCTAGTCTTCCTATCATAAACTACCCTACCCTAACCTATTCTAATCGATTCCATTTGATTCGATTCAAAGCATTTCGATGCGACCGGACACCATCACGCTTGAGTCGGCTCCAGTCCGCAACATCAGCTCGATTCAGCTCGATTTCGCTCGAATCGCTTCAATTCAGCTCATTTCCACTCGGTTCAGCCTTATTCGGCCCTATTTGGCTTGACTCGACTCTTTTCTACTCTATTTGTCTCTTTTCGACTCCATTTGACTCCACTCTTCTCCATTCTATGCAATTCTACTCTATTCTGTTCTACTCTACCCTACGATACTCTATTCGATTGGATGCGATTCGAAGCAATTTGGTGTGATTCATCTCGTTTTGTTTCCATTTGACTCGATTCGGCCAGAATTGGCTCTATTCAGGTATATCCTGCACTCTTTGACTCTATTTGACTCAATTCTACTCTGCTCTACTCTTGTCTGCTTTACTCTCTCTACTCTACCCTACTGTACTATATTCTATTCTGTACTATTCTGTTCTATTCTACCCACCCGCCCCTACCCTACCCTTCCTTAATCTATTTGATTAGTTTCGATGTGACGTATTTCCACGCGATTTGACGCGATTAGGCTTGAATCAGCTCGATTCAGTTCGAATCGGCTCTATTCGGCTCGACTTGGCTCCATTTCACTCCACTCGGCTCGATTAGGCTCGAATTCCA
Source organism: Loxodonta africana (assembly GCF_030014295.1). NCBI lineage: Eukaryota > Metazoa > Chordata > Mammalia > Proboscidea > Elephantidae > Loxodonta > Loxodonta africana. Next base: position 308,069 of record NW_026974940.1, on the reverse strand, counting down.
TCGATTCTGCTGGATTCTGCTCAATTAGGCCTTATTTGGTCCTATTCGGCCCTATTCTGCTCTATTCGACTCTTTTGTACTCTATTCATATCTATCCGTCTCTATTGGACTCCGTTCAACTCCATTCCTCACTATTTTCCTCTCTTCTATTCTACCCTTCCCTACCCTAATCTCTTCTAATCGATTCGATTTGATTTGACGCGATTCGAAGCAACCGGACGTGATTCGTCTCGTTTTGTCTCCACTCGGCTCAATTCGGCTATGTTCTCTCTCTTTGACTCTATTCTATTCTGTTGTATTCTTTCTGTTCTGTTCTATTCTCTCCTATTCTGTTGTACTCTATTCTATTCTACCCTACCCGACCCAACGGCACCCCACCCGAACCTACCCTACTTTAATCTATTGGATTCAATTCGATTCCGTGCAAAGCGATTTGATAGGACTTGACTGGATTCGGCAAATCTGAAGGGATTTGATGAGATTCCATGCGACTCGACGTGATTCAGTAGGATTCTCTGAGGTTTGACGCAATTCGAAGTTATTCGACGTGATTCGATGGGATTCGACACGATATGAAGCGATTTGACCTTGTTTGATTCAAAACGATGTGACTCGACTCGATTCGACCTGATTCGATTCGACGCTGTTCGGTGACAGTCAGTGCGATTCTGCTTGATTCCGCTCGATTAGGTGTGATTCGGCAGTATACAGCTCTTTTCGGCTGTATTCAGCTCCATTCGTCTCTATTCAGCTTATTCGGCTCTATTCGACTGTATTCGACTCTACTCTTTTCCACTCTATTCTACTCGATTCTATTCCTTCTATTCTGTTCTAATCTCTTCTATTCCACTCTACTCTGTTCTGTTCTCCCCTCCCCTCCCCTCCCCTTCTCTAATCTATACGTCTCGATTGGATTTGACGCGTTGAACGCGATTCGAGGCGATGAAGCTTGAATCGGCTCGATTCGGCTCGATTTGGCTCTATTCGGCTCAGTTAGGCTCCATTCAGCTTGTTTTGGCTTGAATCGCTTCGAATCTGCTCGATTTGGCCTTCTTCGGCCCTATTCTGCTCTATTCGACTCTTTTCTACTCTATTCGTTTCTATTTGACTCCATTCTACTCCATTCTATTCATTCCACACTATTCTACTCTATTCTGCTCTACCCTACCCAACACCACTCTAATTTACTCTACTTGCTTCTACACGATTCCTCTCATTTTGTCTGCATTTGGCTCTATTCAGCTCTATTCTACTCTTCTCTACTCTATTGTATTGTTTCTACTCTGTTCTGTACGATTCTACTCTATTCTACCCTACCCTGTGCTACCCAACTCTAAGGTATTGTAATCCACTTGATTGGATTTGATTCAACCCATTTCGACGTGATTCGGCTCGATTTGGCTCTGTTCAAATCTATTCTACTCTACTCTATTCCCCTCTATTCTACTCTCGCCTACTCTTTTCTGTATTCGTTCTGTGTTGTTCTGTTCTATTTTGTTGTGTTCTGTTCTGTTTTATTCTATTCTACTCTATTCTACCCTACTCTAGCCTACCCGAACCTCCCCTACTCTAGTCTATTCGATTGAATTCGAGAAATTTTGACGCGACTAGGGGCCGAATCGGTGTGATTCATGTCCATTTGGCTCCATTTGTCTCGAATAGTGTCGATTCACTGGATTCGGCTCGATTTCGCTCAATTCAGCTCGATTTGGCCCTCTTTGGCCCTATTCGGCTCTCTTCAGCTCTTTTCTACTCTACTCGATTCCATTGCACACCATTCTACTCCATTCTACGCTCTTCTACTATACCCTACTGTAATTGATTCGATGGGATTCGACGCCAGTCGACGCGATTTGTCTCGTTTCGTCTCCATTCAGCTTGATTCGACTCTGTTCTACTCTACTCTATTCTACTCTACACTATTCTGCTCTGCTCTACCCTTTTCTACTATATTCTAATGTATCTTTTCCATTCTCTTCTACTGTGTTCAAGTCTACTCTATTCCATCCTACTCTAATCTAATCTATTCTACTGGATTCGATTCCACGCATCTCGATGCGATTCGGCTCAAATCGGCTCCTTTCCACTCCATTCATCCCCAATCGGCTCAAATCGGTTCGGTTCAGCTCTAATCGGCTCCAGTCAGCTCGAATAGGCTCTATTCAGCTCTATTCGGCTCTATTAGACTCTACTCAACTCTATTATCTCTTTTCGACTCCACTCGACTCCATGCTACACCATTCTACTCCATCCTAAACTATTCTCTACTGTATTGTATTGTACTCTACCCTACTGTAGTCTATTCTATTTGATTGGATTGGAATTGATCAGATTCAATGCAATTCGACGGGATTCGACGCGATACGGCACGATTCCACGGGATTCGGCGTGATTTGTCTTGGTTTCTATCCATTTAGCTCTTTTGGGCTCTATTTGGCTCTATTCGGCAATGTTCGACTCTACTCTACTCTTCTATACTCTGCTCGTCTCGACCCTATTCTTTCAGTTCAGTTCTCTTCTGTTCTGTTCTACTGCACTCTATTCTACCCTACCCTACCCTAACTTAGCCTAGTGTAATCTGTTCTATGCTATTCGACACACTTGAATGGGATTCGACCTGATTCGGGTCATATCGGCTCGATTCATCTCCTTTCTGCTCCATTAAACTCGATTCGGTCCTATTCGGCTCTTTTCCACTCTATTCGGCTCTTTTTGGCAGTATTCGACTCTATTTGACTCTAGTCTACTCGATTCTTTCTGTTCTGTTCTATTCTACTCTATTCTATTCTTCTCTACCCTACCGTAGCCTTACCTTCCCCACACTAATCTATTTGATTCGATTCGACACGTTTCAGACGACTCGACATGATTCATCTCGATTCACCTTGAATTTGGTCAATTCGGCTGTATTCAGCTCTGTTTGGCTCTTTTCGGCTCTCTTCAACTCAATTTGACTCTATTCTACTGGACCCGACTCTACTTAATTCTATTCTCTTCTTTCTATTGTGTTCTGTTGTGTTGTAGTCTAGCCTCTCCTGCCGTACCCTCCTCTACTCTAATCTATTCGATTCAACGCATTTTGACGCGATTCCATGTGATTAGGCTTGAATCGGCTCGATTTAGCTCTATTTGGCTTGAATTGGGTCAATTCGTCTCGATTCTGCTCAATTCAGCATAATTAGGCTCGAGTGAACCTTATTCAGCCCTGTTCAGCTCTACTCAACCCTTTCTACTTTATTTGTCTCTATTTGGCTCCATTCAACTCCCTTCCACACCATTCTACTCTTTTCTACTCTATTCTATTCTGTTCTACCCTACCCTACTCTAATCTATTCTAATCGATTCGATTCATCACGATTTGTCTCCTTTCCTCTCCATTCGAATCGATTCGGCTTGAATTGGATCTATTCATCTATATTCTGCACTACCCGACTCTGACTATTCCACTCTACTCAACTCTACTCCATTCTACTCTTGGTATTCTCTTCTGTTCTACTCTATTCTATTCTTCTGTGCCCTTCCCTACTGAATCCCAGTCTAACCTACACTACTCCAATCTATTCAATTTAATTCGATTCCATTCAGTTTGACACCATTCGACCCGATTTGAGACAATTCGATGGGATTCGGTGAGATTCCGCGAGATTTGATGCGTTTTGGTGGGATTTGATGGAATTCGACGAGATCCGATGCAATAGGATGCAATTAAGTGTGTTTTGGCTTGATTTTGCTGGGTTCAGTTTGTCTCTATTTGGCTCATTTCAGCTCCACTAGGCTCCATTCATCCCGAATCTGGTCGACTCGACTCGATTTGGCTCATTTTGGTCATATGTGGTCCTATTCAGCGTTATTCGGCTCTATTCAACTCTTTTCTACTCTATTCATCTCTGTTTGAATCCATTTGACTCCATTCCACACCATTCTATTCCATTCTACACTACTGTATTCTACAAAACCCTCCTCCACCCTAGCCTATCCTAATCTAGTCTGCTCTTTTCTAGTCTCCTTTTCTATTTTCTCGATTCCATCCTATGCTACTCTACCATACCCTGCACTAAGGTAACCTACCCTGACCTATGCTGTTCTATTCTATTTCCTTCTATTTTCTCTGTTCCACCGTATGCTTCCCTACCCTATGCTACCCCACCGTACCATACTCTACTACTTAGGGTTACTCAATAAGGGTCCTAATTAAGGGGAGTAGTTCGGGCAAGGGTACTCCTTAAGGCAAGTGTACTAATTCAGGCTACTAGTTAAGGACAGGGTACTAGTTATGCAAGGGCACTAGTTAAGGCCAGGCTACTAGTTAAGGCATGGGTACTTGTTGAGGGTACTGGTTAAGGCAAGGGTACCAGTTCAGGCTACTTGTTAAGGACATACTACTAGTGAAGGCAAGGGTACTAGTGAAGACTACTAGTTAAGCCAAGGGTACTTGTTAGGACTACTAGTTAAGGCAAGGGTACTAGATTAGGCTGAGAGTTCAGGCAAGGGTACTCGTTCAGATTACTGACTTAGGGTACTATTCAAGACTAGTTGTCTAGGCTACTGCTCTATGCCACTAGTCTAGCTGACTAGTCCAGCTTACTAGTCTAGGCTTCTACTCTAGCCTTCTCTTGTCTACTCTAATGTAGTCTACTTGCATCTAACCTAGTCTTCCTATCATAAACTACCCTACCCTAACCTATTCTAATCGATTCCATTTGATTCGATTCAAAGCATTTCGATGCGACCGGACACCATCACGCTTGAGTCGGCTCCAGTCCGCAACATCAGCTCGATTCAGCTCGATTTCGCTCGAATCGCTTCAATTCAGCTCATTTCCACTCGGTTCAGCCTTATTCGGCCCTATTTGGCTTGACTCGACTCTTTTCTACTCTATTTGTCTCTTTTCGACTCCATTTGACTCCACTCTTCTCCATTCTATGCAATTCTACTCTATTCTGTTCTACTCTACCCTACGATACTCTATTCGATTGGATGCGATTCGAAGCAATTTGGTGTGATTCATCTCGTTTTGTTTCCATTTGACTCGATTCGGCCAGAATTGGCTCTATTCAGGTATATCCTGCACTCTTTGACTCTATTTGACTCAATTCTACTCTGCTCTACTCTTGTCTGCTTTACTCTCTCTACTCTACCCTACTGTACTATATTCTATTCTGTACTATTCTGTTCTATTCTACCCACCCGCCCCTACCCTACCCGTCCTTAATCTATTTGATTAGTTTCGATGTGACGTATTTCCACGCGATTTGACGCGATTAGGCTTGAATCAGCTCGATTCAGTTCGAATCGGCTCTATTCGGCTCGACTTGGCTCCATTTCACTCCATTCGGCTCGATTAGGCTCGAATTCCATCGATTCTGCTGGATTCTGCTCAATTAGGCCTTATTTGGTCCTATTCGGCCCTATTCTGCTCTATTCGACTCTTTTGTACTCTATTCATATCTATCCGTCTCTATTGGACTCCGTTCAACTCCATTCCTCACTATTTTCCTCTCTTCTATTCTACCCTTCCCTACCCTAATCTCTTCTAATCGATTCGATTTGATTTGACGCGATTCGAAGCAACCGGACGTGATTCGTCTCGTTTTGTCTCCACTCGGCTCAATTCGGCTATGTTCTCTCTCTTTGACTCTATTCTATTCTGTTGTATTCTTTCTGTTCTGTTCTATTCTCTCCTATTCTGTTGTACTCTATTCTATTCTACCCTACCCGACCCAACGGCACCCCACCCGAACCTACCCTACTTTAATCTATTGGATTCAATTCGATTCCGTGCAAAGCGATTTGATAGGACTTGACTGGATTCGGCAAATCTGAAGGGATTTGATGAGATTCCATGCGACTCGACGTGATTCAGTAGGATTCTCTGAGGTTTGACGCAATTCGAAGTTATTCGACGTGATTCGATGGGATTCGACACGATATGAAGCGATTTGACCTTGTTTGATTCAAAACGATGTGACTCGACTCGATTCGACCTGATTCGATTCGACGCTGTTCGGTGACAGTCAGTGCGATTCTGCTTGATTCCGCTCGATTAGGTGTGATTCGGCAGTATACAGCTCTTTTCGGCTGTATTCAGCTCCATTCGTCTCTATTCAGCTTATTCGGCTCTATTCGACTGTATTCGACTCTACTCTTTTCCACTCTGTTCTACTCGATTCTATTCCTTCTATTCTGTTCTAATCTCTTCTATTCCACTCTACTCTGTTCTGTTCTCCCCTCCCCTCCCCTCCCCTTCTCTAATCTATACGTCTCGATTGGATTTGACGCGTTGAACGCGATTCGAGGCGATGAAGCTTGAATCGGCTCTATTCGGCTCGATTTGGCTCTATTCGGCTCAGTTAGGCTCCATTCAGCTTGTTTTGGCTTGAATCGCTTCGAATCTGCTCGATTTGGCCTTCTTCGGCCCTATTCTGCTCTATTCGACTCTTTTCTACTCTATTCGTTTCTATTTGACTCCATTCTACTCCATTCTATTCATTCCACACTATTCTACACTATTCTACTCTATTCTGCTCTACCCTACCCAACACCACTCTAATTTACTCTACTTGCTTCTACACGATTCCTCTCATTTTGTCTGCATTTGGCTCTATTCAGCTCTATTCTACTCTTCTCTACTCTATTGTATTGTTTCTACTCTGTTCTGTACGATTCTACTCTATTCTACCCTACCCTGTGCTACCCAACTCTAAGGTATTGTAATCCACTTGATTGGATTTGATTCAACCCATTTCGACGTGATTCGGCTCGATTTGGCTCTGTTCAAATCTATTCTACTCTACTCTATTCCCCTCTATTCTACTCTCGCCTACTCTTTTCTGTATTCGTTCTGTGTTGTTCTGTTCTATTTTGTTGTGTTCTGTTCTGTTTTATTCTATTCTACTCTATTCTACCCTACTCTAGCCTACCCGAACCTCCCCTACTCTAGTCTATTCGATTGAATTCGAGAAATTTTGACGCGACTAGGGGCCGAATCGGTGTGATTCATGTCCATTCGGCTCCATTTGTCTCGAATAGTGTCGATTCAGCTCGATTAGGCTCGATTTGGCTCCATTAGGCTCGATTCACTGGATTCGGCTCGATTTCGCTCAATTCAGCTCGATTTGGCCCTCTTTGGCCCTATTCGGCTCTCTTCAGCTCTTTTCTACTCTACTCGATTCCATTGCACACCATTCTACTCCATTCTACGCTCTTCTACTATACCCTACTGTAATTGATTCGATGGGATTCGACGCCAGTCGACGCGATTTGTCTCGTTTCGTCTCCATTCAGCTTGATTCGACTCTGTTCTACTCTACTCTATTCTACTCTACACTATTCTGCTCTGCTCTACCCTTTTCTACTATATTCTAATGTATCTTTTCCATTCTCTTCTACTGTGTTCAAGTCTACTCTATTCCATCCTACTCTAATCTAATCTATTCTACTGGATTCGATTCCACGCATCTCGATGCGATTCGGCTCAAATCGGCTCCTTTCCACTCCATTCATCCCCAATCGGCTCAAATCGGTTCGGTTCAGCTCTAATCGGCTCCAGTCAGCTCGAATAGGCTCTATTCAGCTCTATTCGGCTCTATTAGACTCTACTCAACTCTATTATCTCTTTTCGACTCCACTCGACTCCATGCTACACCATTCTACTCCATCCTAAACTATTCTCTACTGTATTGTATTGTACTCTACCCTACTGTAGTCTATTCTATTTGATTGGATTGGAATTGATCAGATTCAATGCAATTCGACGGGATTCGACGCGATACGGCACGATTCCACGGGATTCGGCGTGATTTGTCTTGGTTTCTATCCATTTAGCTCTTTTGGGCTCTATTTGGCTCTATTCGGCAATGTTCGACTCTACTCTACTCTTCTATACTCTGCTCGTCTCGACCCTATTCTTTCAGTTCAGTTCTCTTCTGTTCTGTTCTACTGCACTCTATTCTACCCTACCCTACCCTAACTTAGCCTAGTGTAATCTGTTCTATGCTATTCGACACACTTGAATGGGATTCGACCTGATTCGGGTCATATCGGCTCGATTCATCTCCTTTCTGCTCCAT